>NC_056732.1:242058597-242175312 GCF_019279795.1 Protopterus annectens | reverse complement strand
CCGTTTAACCAAGGGAGAAAGTTCAATTCTGAGTGGCGCCCTTATGTAATCTCAGTAGGGACAGCAACATTCTTGGAAGAGGCAGTACTTAAAGTGGCAATGCCATTGAGAGTATTTGCTGAATGAGGTGTGTTAACACTCAATGTTTGAGGGGATTCTCTATTTACTATACTAATATAGTCTGTATATATTTAATAACTCACTATCTATACACAGATAAATAATAGTCTAAAGTAATCTAGTTTAAAGATAGACTAATGGGAATAGTGCACTTAACTATTACAATATTTATTAGATTAATGATAGACAATGTTATGCTTATTGGGTTTGAGGACAAGTTTGTGACTAACTATGAAATGTTCCATTCATGTACATATGTCCTTTGAATTATTTCCTTTTAGTATTAACAAATACATAAAAAAGGAGGGAAAAATGTACTGTTGGTTAAGAGAAGTGAAGCTTTCTTCACATTCTATTTGCCTCGCAAGCTATTTCAGTTTTTTTTAACATACACTGCTCAGAAACTGCTATATTTGCGTTACCATTGCAGCAGTAAACAATTGCAGCAGTTTCTAAGGACACTGTGAACCTACAAAGTGCATTTAGCCTTGCAAATAAATAATAAGAAAAAGTAATGTTTAGTTATTAAAATGAAAATACAACCTAAGCAAGGTAAAATAAATACATAATAGGATTATTTGTAAATATTTCATGATTTATCCTCACAGGATTACATATTCCTGGAAACACAATGTTCCCAACCTACATGTGCATTTAAAAGTAGCTGCTTGATTAAAAAGTATTACTCAGTTTAACATGCTGATTCCACAAGCTGTCTGCAGTGTAAAAGTTACATTTTATATGTTACTTGAAATTGACAGTCTCTAGAGCACATGAAAAGATGCATATTATACCATGACCCCCCCCAAAACGTGCACACTGATTGGCCAGCGTGCCCGTTGTAAATCGAGTTATACTAATGGAAAAAGGTCCGGTCGCCCGGACTTTTTCCATTAGTATAACTGCTTTTTTAAAGTGTCATCGCTAGTTAAATGGGTTTAATATATGAGATTTTAAAATAAGCAATGGAGATGTCCGTTTTGTTTTAGTTGTCTCGCCATGTTAAACCCATTTAACATAGCGAGACAGTGTTTTAGCAAGAAAGCAAGATCTCCGTTGCTTTTTAAAGATGTTAAATGAGTTTAACATAGCGACAGTTTTAAAATAAGCAACGGACATCTCCGCTGCTTATTTTAACTGTCTCGCCATGTTAAACTCATTTAACATAGCGAGACACTGAAAAGCAACGGAGATCTTGCTTTCTCCGCTGCTTTTGCTCACAGATGTACTGCGCAGGCGCCGCAGTACATCAGAACTGCCGCTGATGCCAGACATCTGCGGAAGGGCAGTAAACAGAGTATTATTATGCCATTATTTAAGAAAAGTACAGTTTCTTTTCTTAAATAATGTCATGATATTAATAACTCATTTCTGCGGGTAATTTATCCACGGTTATTTTGGTCCCTCGGGCCGCCCGGACCAAACCACGCCAACCGTGGGTAAATTTAGCATTACCCACACCCAGGCGTGGGTTATTGCTATATTATTTTTTGCAACATGTTATCTTTGTAGTTACCTCACACTGTACAAACTCACTTGGCAACTGATAGCTATGTATTTAAAATACAGGTTAAACATTAAATATGCCCTTGAAATGCTATTGACATTTTGACAAAATATAATCTGAACTGTAAAATGAAAGACTTGAAAGAAGTGAAGTAATACATAGATTTCAAAGACAGTTTTTGACACTACAGTATAAGTAAAAATGTATATTCACAAGGAAGTATTGAAATGTTTTAGTCTTCCAGTTAAAATAGCTTACTATCAACATTTTGCAATATCAGAAAGTTTAAAGAGCTAGGCAATTACTATTATTTGTCTTTGTAATGTTTATCAGACAGATGTTAGACTCTACTTTGTTTAATGAATTGTGACATGTTTATGAAGAAAAGTGGACACAATTAGATGTTATTACAATAGTTATTAGATTAATGATGGACACTGCTATGCTTAATGGGTTATGGGGCATGCTGGCGATTAACTCTGAAATGTTTCGTTTATATACATAGTGTCATTTGAATTATTTCCTATATTAACATAATATATAAAAGGTTGGGAAAATGTACTGTTGCTTGTGTGAAACGAAGCCTTCTTTACATTCTATCAGCCTCGTGAACTATTTTAGGATTTTTTTTAATGCTCATTGATTAGGAACCGCTATATTTGCGTTGTCATGGCAACAGGAAACAACTGCGACAGTTTCAATGGATTTTGTGAATTTGCGAAGTGCATTTAGCCTCACAGATAACAAATAAAAAAACAGTGTTAAGTTATTAAACTGAATTATAATCTAAGGAATGCTAAACTAGATAACAGTAGAACAACTTGTAAATACTTAATAAATAACTCACATTGGACTACACATTCCTGGAAACTCAACTGAAACTGTCCTCCCCAAATTACTTGTGAACTTAAATGAAACTGCCTGATTAGTAAGCATAACTTATTTTAACAACCAGAATCCATAAGCTATCTGCTCCATACATGCTACATTATATATGTCACTTGCATATAACAGTCTCTAGAGCGCACGAAAAGAAACATATTACTTCTGCAACATGTTATATTTGCACTAACCATACATATTATACTAATTCAATTGACAACTGACAAGTTATTTATTTGAAATATTAATTGTGCCCTTGAAATATTGTTGCCGTTTTGACAAAACAAAACCTGAATTGAAAAAGGAATGATTTGAAGAAGTGAAGTATTGTACAGATTTCAGACAGTTATTGACACTACAGTATAAGTAGAAATGTACACATGCAAGGAAAAATTTAAATGCTTTACTCTTCTAGATAAAATAGCTTATTGTTAACTTTTTGCTTTAGCAGAAAATTTAAAGAGCTAGGAAATTATTTCTAATTTGTCTTTATATTGTTTAGAGTGATGTTAGTCACTGACTTGTTTAATGGATTGGGAGTCATGTACAAGACAGTCCACTGAATGTTATTTTGGTTTACCTATGTTTGCTGAATTACTTTTATTAGTGCTGATTTAAAACAAGGGAAAGAAAGGAAAGGAAAACCTCTGTTTTTGGTCAAGGGAGGAGAGGCTTAAGAGTATTTAACTGCCCTGAGAACTCTCTAAGATGCTCTAAACACCATTTGATTAATACTTACCTAAGGTAAGTCTTGATTACCATATGGGTATCTACACATTCATTCTAGACCTGATGTGATTACCCATTCAGGAAGCAGGAGGTGTCCTATGCAGGGTGGGAATTGTCAGGGTGATCATAGTTCATTGTTAGACTCTGTTTTGTAAATCTATAAATATGTAAAAGCACTGCACACTAGAATGTAAGGTGCCTCTGCTCAGAGCCAGGATACCACTGATAAGCCATGTCTTTTCATAAGTGTAAGTTGAAGTTGGTGATTTGGAAGAGTGGGAAAGTAAAGGAAGGCAGTACACCTACAGTAAATTCATATTTCATTGGTAATCACTCATCGTCTCCTACAGAGTCCTTTTAGTCAAATTATTTTAGTAATAATCTTTTTGTTGTTGGCTTCTTTTGTGTATGCTATTCTGTTGCATTTAATTTATCCAAAATGACATATCTGACATGTTTGGGATCTCTTAAGGGTAACTAAATATTTGTATTTTCTAAGTCAACATAATAATTGTTTACACTACAAACATTCCATCCTGATATATAAAATATGATAGAATGGCAATGAATAATATAGAATTTTATATCTCTTTTAAGAAAATTCTCCATATAATAATTTAACATATACAGCTCAGTTGATATTGATAGTTAAAGGTATGAGCGATAATCCAATATTTCTCTTTATCTATTGGATTACGAATGACTTTCATTCCATGTTTAATGGGAAATTCATATTTACTTGTATTTGATACTTTAGAATTAATGTTTTACAGAAGTACTTTTTAAAAGCCTGATCAGAATTTTACCCTACTTGCATTTAAAGAAGAAAGAACATTAATTGCACATTCAATGTTACCAGAGAATACGGTACAACTATAATCAAAATGAGAGAAGCAAAATGTTTCTTCCAACAATAACTTGAAATGGATTTAACAGTCTTATCATTAAATACTAATGGCTTAAATAATGCAAGTAAAAGATCAAACTTACTAAAATATTTAAATCTAAATAAGGCACAAGTAGTATTCCTCCAGGAAACGCATTTTAAGACTAATGATAGCATTATGTGGAACCCCAAGGACTATATAGTCTTAGCTCAATCCTCCTATAGAAAAAGACAAAAGGAGCATCAATTCTCTGGAAGAAAAACTTAATCACTCCAAAAGTTGTTTATAAATATGAAGACAAAGAAGATCTACTAGCATTTGTTATAATTAAATTTAATAACAGAATATGGACTTTAGCTAATCTATATTGGTTCCCAGGAATTGGAGCAAGAACAGTTAAAAAACACCTAGATTTTATTTCCAACAATTATAAAGGAAATAATATACTGGGAGGAGATTTTAATTGTACCTTAGAAGAATCTGAAATCACCAAGAACTCTTTTCGCATAGCAATTACTTCCAAATCCTTAAAAAGATGACTGATTAATTTCATTTAATAGACAGTTTTAAAGTAAAAGATGATAAATCCTTATTATTTTCCCATAAAGACCATAGATTTGGAACACAAACCAGAATAGCCAAATTATTCGTAGTTCAAGATTTACAAAGAAAAATCCTCAACTTCTCAATAGTTCCATGCCCCTTCTCAGATCATAACTCTCTGATAATGAAGCTCCAGACAGAGTTTAAACCTTTAATCTTCTCAACTAGAATTCCATCATATAGGTTCATAGGTTCATACTAGGCTATCTGCCCTAGGGCATTTATAAGCCTAGCCAGAGTGTGCTTGGCTTTCGCCACCCATTTTAAAATAATTTTGCTATGCCTTTTTCAAGGTTAGTATACTGTGCCTCTGTCTAACAGTGACACAGAAGTGATACCCGGGGTAAACCTACAATCTCCCATCCACTCATCAAGATTCCTCTTGAAAAGAGTCAATGAGGGACTCTGCCTAACCTGGACTGGGATTTTATTCCAGAGTGAAGGGAGCCTCTGGGTTATGAATCTGTCCCTCCAGCATGTCCTATTTATTTCAGTGCTGAGGTTCACGTCTCTCGAGCGCATAGCTCGATGGGATTTGGATTTTCTGAGGTGCAGCATGTCCATTAATTCCAGGTTGGACATGGCTTTATACGTCAGGCACAGATTGCCTCTGAGCAGGTGGTATGCCACTGAGTAGAGCTGGAATTTCTTTAACCGGGCAGCATATGGCATCTTTTTGAGCCCTTTGATCCTCTTGGTAAGGTACTTTTGGGGTCTTTCCAGTTGCTGCAGGTGTCTGGTAAGGTACATCCCAAAAGGGGCATCGTACTCAATTATGGGCCTAATGAGGGATGAGTAAAGAGGCACGATGACCTCCCCTGATCTAGATGTGAATCCCTTCATGATTAGGTGGGCTATATAAAATGTTTTTCTAACCACTTTGGCCACTTGGTTGTCAAATGAGAGACTGCTATCAACTTGGGTCCCCAGGTCCCTAATTACTTCTTCTGTACTTAATGGATTACCACCTATGTGGTAATTTGTGGGCACTTTGTTTTTGCCAAAGGGGATGACTATACACTTTTTGGCGTTTAGCTTGAGGCCATGGCTCTGGCACCAGTTGTCTGTTTCTATGAGGCCCTATTGGAGGATGCTTTTGTCGGCTGGAGTGTCAATTATGGCGCCCAGTTTGCAGTCATCTGCAAACTTGGTCAGCCACAGTCCTTCCGTGTTGGCCTGTACCTCCGAGAAATATATACCGAACAAGAGAGGTCCCAGGACTGAGCCTTGTGGGACACCACTTGTAACTGGTTTGGAGTCTGACATGGCTCCAGCAATTCTAACCATGTGGGTTCTGTCCTTGAGCCAGTTTGCAACCCATCTAGTGACATAGGGGTTTATATTTAAGCTGGTGAGCTTATCTATAATGCCCGAGTGGGGTATTGTATTGAAGGCTTTTGCGAGGTCCAGGTAGGCTGTGTGGACCTCCTTCCCCTCGTCAATGGCCTTAGTGACTGTTTCAAATAAATCAACCAGGTTTAAGAGGCAGGATCTGCCCTTAACAAAGCCAAACTGGGTAGGATCCAGTATCTGTAGGTCCCCAATATCTTTATTTATGAGGTCCATGATGATCCTTTCCATAGCTTTGCAGACCAAGCTAGTCAGGCTTATGGGGCGATAGTTTCCAGGATCCGTTGAGGCACCACTTTTGTGGAGAGGGACCACTGTTGCTGTATGCCACTCTTTGGGAACATATCCTGTAGTAAGGCTGAGACTGAACAGTAGTTTTTTGTTTGGGTTTAGCTCTTCTTGGAGTTCATGTAGGATGCAGCCTGGGACACTGTCTGGTCCCAATGATGCTGTGTTTTTTGCTTTGGAGAGGGCAGCTCTTACCTGAGCATCTGAGATGTCAGGAGGGCAGCACTCTGCTGGGATAGATATTTGCCCTTTTGGTGGGGAGGGGGGGAGAAGTTTGCACTGAACCTGTCAGTTAGGATGTTGGCAATGTCTGTGGGTTTGGTGTATTTTTTGTCATTTTGGACTAATTCTGAGCATATCTGGGAATTCCCACCCAGGTTCCTAACATAACTAAAGAAAGCCTTGTGATTATCCTTAGTGTCCTGTGCAATTTTTCTCTTGAAGCTGGCCTTAGACGATTTTATGAGTGCCCGTAGTTTTTTGCTAATACTGATCAGAGATGCCTTCCCTTTTTCGGATTTTGCTCTATCATGTAGTAGCTTCCTCCTTCTATTGTATAGTTTGTTTATGGCTGGGGTCCACCAGACAGGACGTCTGCCTTTGGAGGATTGGGGCTTGGTTTTATTTGGGATTGCATGATCCATGCATTCCTGAAGGTGTTCATAGAATGCATTTTATAAAGGATTCTGCGGTCTGGGCCGTATTTTCCACAGGCCCGGGGGCTTTGAAGGATTCCACCTCGGTTTTGAGGAGTGTGAAATTTGAATTAGAGAAGTTTTTCACTGTGGTTTTCAGGGCAGGGGGTGGAGTCGGGATGTGAATATCCAGTGAGATTAGTTTATGGTCTTATCTTACCAATGAGGGATACACTTCTGGTCTGGAGCATAGAGTCCCCATGTTGGTGATGATCAGGTCCAGTATGTTTTCCCCTCTTGTGGGAGTGGAATCAAGTTGTTCCATAGCATTTGAGTTTATAAATTCTAGGAACCGTTGGGCTAGGGTGTTGGAGTTAGAGTAATGCTCCCAGTCTATGTTTGGGTAGTTGAAGTCGCCCAATATAATAGTGTTTGGAGAGACCTTCATATTTTCCAGTGTTCTCAGGAAGGCCGAGTGGGGTTCCTGGGTTTGGGAGGGTGGTCTGTAGCAGGCTATAAACTGGAAGGCAGTTTTACCCACTGTTAGTTGCACATGGATAGTCTCTGATGCTTCGTGCTGTGCCACCAACCTGGAGGTGTGGGTATCTTTGACGAATATTGATACTCCCCCTCCTTTTGTGGTTCGGTCCAAGTTTTGGGGCGAAAAGCATGGTATGAGGTATAACCTGGTAGTGCTGGGGTGCTCCGGAGCCTTGAACCAGGTTTCTGTTACTGCACAGATATCGATGTTCTCCATGCTAAGGAGAGTTTCGGAAAGTGCATCTTGAGGTTTAGACTTCTGGCGTTGAGTAGCATTACTCTTAATTTCTTATCCCTTGTGATACCTATGGAGGTGGGTTTGTCTTTTGAGCCTTGCCTAAAAAAGGCACTATGGGGGTAGCAAGAGCCTTTGCCAATATCCGAAAGCCCTGGGGTGACAGGTGCAAGCCGTCCTTAGCGAAGCATCGTGGCTTGTCGAGCATGTCATCCCAGGCTGACAGGCACTGGATCCCCTTTGAATGACACCAATACTTAAGCCAATTGTTGAAATTGATCATCTTGTCTTCATATTGTGGCATCATTCTTGGTGAGGGTAAGATGCTACTCAAGGTCAGGGTCATACCGGCCTGGGCTACATGCTCAGAGAGCCCCTCTATGTCTCTTTTCATGTAGTCCAGGGAGGTACGTCTCAGGTCATTCACACCAGCATGGACAATGACCGAGTCATATTTGTACTTGCCTTGGAGTGACCGGAGTGCTTGTGTTATGTGGCGGATCCTAGCGCCCGACAGGCAGCTCACCGTGACCTTCTCCTTGTTCAGCCTGGTGAGCGGGATGTCAGTGTGCCTGACGATAGAGTCACCTATTACAAGTGTATCTGGTGTGTTGTTTAGCCTTAAGGGCTGTGACTGTTCGGCACACTGGCTTTGTGAGCTATGTGTTGTACGTGTTTTGGGGTAGCGGTTGCTTGAATGTCTGCTTTGGAGGTCTCTGCTGCTTAGGCAGATTTTTATTTAGAGCCTCCGAGTATGTTTTTGTGTGTTTATGTGTTTGGTTTGCTGTCGTGGTAGGTCTATGTGAGACTGGAATTGTAGTGAGTGTGGTTTCCTTCTCCTCTTGACTGGTTACGCCAGTACTGAGTGGAGAGAGCTTAGCCTCCAGTATGGCTATATGGTTGCATCTCTCACATGTGTTGGAATTTGTTGGGAGGAGGAGAGGGTTGTCTGTGTACATGAGGCAGTTGTAACATTGCCTCAAGATTCCCAGATTCACCAGCTGGACCGGAGAGGAGATTGACAACTGACCTCTGGACATGCTAGAATAGTATTGGGAATTCCTTTATAATTGAAAAAAAAAATGGGCTAATGGGGAACAAGGTACTCAAGGGGAGTTTGTGAGGTTGTAGTGCTTTTAATTTTTTAGTGCTGACTTATATAATTGCTTTAGTGGGCAAGTGCCAGGTAACTTAAATGCAATGTGTTACAGGTAACTTAAATGCAAAAACGACAAACAGTAACTTTCTTTCAAGTGAAACAAGGAAATAAGTACAGTAAGCAATGCAGATATCACTAGGGATCCACAGAAGCACTGAAAAGCCGCGTTTTAGGTGGAATTAGCATTTCAGGGAAATAACAAGCAAACAAACAACAAGCATACAATCAAAGCTAGATTCAGCAGGCCTGGATCTAGTCTATGCTACAGCAAACAAGGTGTACCAATTTCAGTAAGAAACAGTTCAAATATGCAGGCACTATAAGCCTTTAACCAGAAATTCCCAGCTCAGAAGGGCAGAGTCCAGCCTCTCCTCCCACAAGAGTGCAGACCATGAACCTTCTTAATGTAAAACAACTGGTCTGAAGCCCATGTGCTTAAACTAAAAGGCTTAGAATGAGATATACCAAGCAGTAATAAATACAACTGAGTACTTTTAAGATGACGCAAAAGCAAAATAAAGTAGGAAGAAACACAAATACAGTAAAAGCAGATCATTTTTTTTTTCTTCAGAAAAGTAGCAAAAACAGTAGTAAAAACAATTCACATGCAGTGTAAGCTGGCACACTTGAGTATGTAGCAATATTAGTCCACACACAGTTTGAAAAAATGTAACTAAATTAAAAAGGACTAAAAGCAAGTGCAGAAAGGGTTTATTAGGTAGAATGCGGTAAAAGAGATGGGACTGGGGGGGGGTGTCCTAGATCAAATCTACAGTGGGGCGGGCACTGCAAAAGCCACCAAATTTAAACTACAACCAAGAACAGGGAGGGGGGTGGGGAAACCAGTTTCAACAGAGATGTGAGGAATCAGAGTGCAAATTATAAAACCAAAAAAATATATACTGATCTCTGTATATTTGCAGAACAGTAAGACAACAGATATCTAAGCAACAATTTAGCTCTATAATACAGAATAATACAGAAAAATATTCTCAGCTCTATATATTTGCAGATAGTCTTGTAAGGCTGTCTCTCAACACACAGGTTCCACTTTAAAATGTTAAAAGAGGCAAAAGCAAAATAAGGTAATAAAGTAGGAAGAAACACAAATACAGTAAGGCAGATGAAGTGCAAATTTTTTTTTTTTTTTTTTTTTTTGAGATGGAGGAAACAGAGCAGATTAAGATACTATAGAGGAATGCCCTTCCCAAGTGCTCTCTCTGTACACTACAGAGGAGATGGGACTGGTAAGAGTATCCAAAATCAAAATATGATCTCACTGTACTCAGTTGAGTGAGTGAATGAGATGGGTCCAGGAGGAGTGTGCAAAAAAGATTTACAGCAGGGGCGGGCAATTCCAAAGCCACCCAAGATTAACACCCCAACAAGAAACAGGGAGGGGGGGTGGGGAACTACTGCAGAGATTCAGAGACACGCACAATATTTACTGAATGCAAGACACACAATATTTACTCACTCAAATCTTAAATAAGTGCAGAAAATATACTTAAATCAGCTTATATCACGCAAATTAAATAACTCAGACCCTGTATGTTCTCAGAACTACAATTATTTCTTGAAATTAATAATACAACATAAATCAGTAGAGTCATGATATAGGACTCATTAAAAGCGCATTTATTTGATAAGACCGTTAACTGGTACAAAAACAAAGTTAGAGAGTGGGAATCTGAATTATTAGACTTGCAAACCAGGCTCTTGACAGCAAAATCTAAAAAAAAAAAAATCAGAATTGTTCAGAAGTCAAAAAAGAAATAGAGGAATTAAATAAAAAATATAATGAAATTATATCACATAAAACTTGTCTAGCCTTGGAAAAATTAAAAATAAACTCATTAGCCACCTCCCCCAGATATCTTCCTAACTTATCTACAAGAACTAAAATACAATCTAAAGCAAATGACATTCGTAGTATTTATCATGAAAAGAAAGGAAAAGTATCAGATATAGGAGACATCCTTGAAGCATTTCGGTTCCATTATATGGAACACTTCAAAAAAGAAGATTTAGATACCAATCAAATAAACTTAGATACAAACCTTATCAATATAAAAAAAAATCCAGAAAACTTAAAACTAGACTTACAAAAACCTATATCCTACAAAGAAATTGTTGTTGTTGTGTCTTTCGGCTTTTCCCTGTTAGGGGTCGCCACAGCGGAACTCCAGTCCGCTAATGACTGGCAGTAGATTTTTTACATGCCGAGTTGCCAGCCCTGATGCACAACCTTCAACTAAGGTACGCCCATTCATGCATGTCTCCACACAGAAAACGCTCTAGCTGAGAATCGAACAGGACGTCTTACTGTGAGGCGACCCTACCGCAGCACCACCACCACCGCAGTTACAAATAAATTGTTGACAAGATAAAAGAAAGTAAATCTAACAAAGCTCCAGGGACAGATGGTATAATTACGGAAATTTACAAACTCTTCCCCTCAACAGTAATCTCCCTTTTTCATAAAACTTTGCTAGAAGTCCAGTCAGAAGCAAAAATACTTCCCTCATGGAAATATTCTCTTATAACACCAATTCTAAAAGATAATAAACCAGCAGACCTTTGCACCTCACACAGACCTAAATCATTACTGAATAATGATTACAAAATATTCATGTCAATCCTAGCTAAGAGAATGAAAATCCCACTTTCAAAGATAATAATGATCAAACTGGATTTATATATAACAGGCACACACATGATAAGATTAAAAGGATACTTACTCTTATAGATTATATGAATAAAGAAGATAGAGAAACACTTGTAATCAGATTAGACATAGAAAAAGACTTTGATTCCCTCAACTGGGAGTATCTATTTAAAACTTTAGCATTATTCAAAATTCCTCCCCCTTTCATCTTATTACTAAAAAACATATATATATATATATATATATATATATATATATATATATATATACATATATATATATATATATATATATATATATATATATATATAGCTTAGCCTATATTAAATTAGGTCCTTTCACCTCAGAATCTAGCCATATAACAAAAGGTACTAAACAAGGATGCCCCCCCCCCCCCTTCTCTTATTTTATTTGCTTTGGCTATAGAAATACTTGCAGAAATAATATGCAATAATCCAAGAACAAAAGGAAAATAAGTCTGTGACCAGTACACATCTAAAATAATGCTTTTTGCTGATATTTTATTAACCCTATCAAACTCCAGAGAGTCATTAGGAGAGTTAGAAGAAGTAATGGAGAAATTTTATAAGATTTCAGGTCTACACTTTAATAGATCAAAATCAAATTTTCTATTTTTAAATAAGAAAAACGAACTACAAGTTACAGATAAATCCATCATAGGAAAACAAGAACTTATGCTAAATTATTTACAAATAGGGTTATGCAAAAGTATAAACAAAACAATATTAATAAATTATAAAAACATTATTGAAACCATAAAAATATATATAGAAAAGTGGAACAAAATTATATTAACTTTTGAAGACAGATTGCAATTAATAAAAATGGTCTTATTGCCAAAAATACTATATGTAGCATTAGCAATACAGTTAATTCCTGAAAGATGCATTTTTAAAGAAATAAACTCATGTTTAATAACATTTTTATGGTATCCCAAAAAGAATAGAGTAGCTCTAACTCATCACATTAGACCCTAGAAACAAGGAAGATTGACCTTTCCAGAAATAGAAACTTATATAAAAGCATCTGTGCTTAAAACTATAATAGACTGGATAAACCCAAATTATTTTGCCAACTGGAAATAATTAACAATGGCTACATTAACAAATGAGTTTAATCTGTCAAAAAAAATTTATATTAAACAAATCAAACAAACCCTAGTACATACTATGCATAAGTATACAATATAATACAACAAAACCTTATAAAACATCACTGGTTAATCATTACATCAATTCCTTTAGGAAACTTATCAATGCAAACACAGACCTAAAACTTTGGTTTCACCTTTTAACCCCATTTACCATCACTAAGAACTTTCCTCACAAAATATATAGGGAAACAATAACCCCCTGGGAACAAAATGGATTCTTATGCTGGTTTCAATGCGTAATTAAATTAAATGGGTACTTGCGTATTATTGCAACCAGATTTGGACTCTGCCACACTTTGTAATGTTTTCGCAAAAGTAGCAATGGTAGCGTGAAAAGGCTAGTGTCAACTGTTAAGTATTATTCTGTCAGGTGGTTTATGACATTGCAAGAGTAAAATGCACTGTAGAGGGCTGCTCCATCCGAGTCATGTGAAGAAGGACGTGTGTATGTCAATGTTTGGACATCTTCACAATAACCTGCACTTCTTTCCTAAAACCAGGTATACAGAAAACTGAATAAAGTAAAGTAATATTACAGACAAAAAGTTTTATTTATTAAAGTGATACTACATGCAAAACACACTACATTTAATGGGTACAAGCAAAAGCACAAACGTCGTAGATGACAATAGGATGGTCAACAAATCCAAAGGCAAAAAACGAAATGCCACTATCGAGTAATACAAGGGAAGAATACATCTGTCACACATATGTTAGTATGAACAGTCCAATACATGCTCAAAAATTCATCAAAAGGACATTTTGGAAAACAGATGCCTTGCAATTGGATACATCTGTCGACCTCCAGCAAAACGGTTTTAGACCTTTGCGATTGCAGTGGTTAAATACTGGGAGACTTCAAAGACAGGATCAAACGTAAAGTTACACTTACACAAGTAAATATTATCCAAACTTGCCACACTTGAAGATATTCAAGGAACATGACACTGGCTAACAAACACTCTGAAGCCAAACTCTGGGTTATTTAGGGTTCAACTAACTTATGTCGGAAAAGTATGTCCCCTTCAAAAGGGCCGTTATTCCTGTTCATGGGTCATACACAATGTGACAGACAATTAATGCTTTACACTCCCCTTTTAAGGCTAACATTCACATTTTTGTACAAACATACCAAATTTGGCCATTTTGAAAATCTGGTTGGGATAATACATAAGTACCATTAAATGTTTTAGACACACATATGATAAAAACTACTTACAATATTCCAACACAGGACTGGTTAACCCTACAAAGCATTCTAATGTACACTCAAGATTTATAAAGATTAATTAATAATTCCTCATTTAAGGATAATCCAAATCTCATAAATTTTCTATAATGAATTTATAATATAATAGTTGTGAAAAGAAAAATTCCATTTCAAATCTATATAAAGAGTTAATAACATATAAAACAATTCCCAAACCATCATACTGGTAATTCTTAACAAAATGTCAGTCATTACAGTTAACAGAAGAAATTAAAACTAACATCTTACTATCAGTTAATTAAACCTCTAACAAACAGTATTGGAAAATATTTAACTGGAAATACTTACATAGAGTATTTTTAACACCAGATAGAATTAAAAAGATCAGTACTACTACAAATGCTTTTTGCTGGATGTGTGAAAATTCAAATAAAGCAGACTGGATTCATATTTTTTATGGATGTAATAAAATTAAATCATACTGGAATGGAATCAATCATTTTTTACAAGCTTTATTTAATGAATCCTTTACCTTAACCAAAGCATTGATTATACTAAATGTAAATGAAGGTCCCTACCTGAATAAGACAAATATGCATTTGTTATGGACAATACTTGCTATATCTAGGAAATGCATAACCAGAAGGTGGAATTCCAATACACCCCCGACCTTGGAAGAATTCTGCACTTTCCTGAAGACAACATCGATTGAAATAAAAATCAAAGAACTATGACTCTATCCCAGGCCACTGTTAAATAATCCTTGGAAGAAAGTTATATCTTTGTTGGACACTCCGCAATAATCATTATTGTACCTCTGATAACTGATCTGTTAATTCTATATTTAATAACATACAGTGTATATAGCTGAAAGTCAAGCTATTGTAAATATTGCATATAGCTGTTCAAAATCATATTTAAAAATATTATGTAAATGTTATTTTAATTGAAAATAAAACATTTTTGAGCAAAAAAAAAAAGGACTGCACTGTGACCATCTGACATGTCATCATCTTAACACAAAGACTTATGGCACTTAAATCTTGAATGGGCCTAAGTACTTTGACTTCTTTGGTAATAAAAACAACCTGAAATAGTTGCCAGACCTTTTCTGGTCTGGTCGGTCCTCTTGGATGTCTCTTTTCTGAAGATAATTAGAAATATTCTGGGCCACTGGTCTCCTTTTACCAGGATGGCCCATCTGCAACTGGAAGATACAACTGCCTGATCCAGGCATCTGCTCCAGACACAGATGTGCTACCCAGAGCTCTAAATGAATGGTCAGCCACGAGTCCAGGTGAACCAGACAGGAAACTCTTGAATACCTCCAGCGTGGAGCACTCAGGCAAGCCTTAAGGAGTGTTGGGGAAGCTTCCTAGAAAAGGGATACCTAATTCTGCACACTTCCTCTGCCCTACTGTGGCATCCATTGAAGGTCCCTCCTCTGTCACTGGAGGGTCCAGTATGAAAAGGACTTAAATGCCAGATGTTGAGATTTTTTTAAGCCAGAGTGCCCTGTTACCCCTCTGGCTCCTGGAATAGTACCTTAGAAGCATCTCAAAATGAACTCCAAAGGTAGACAGACAAAATCCTTCTTTACTGTTTGCTTTTCAGCATTTTCTCCCGGACCTTGGTACTAGTGAGGTCCCATCATAAGGGACATTAATGAAAGACACCTTAGAGCAGTCTGCAATGTCAGAGAAACACAACCGAACATGATGGTTCATTGCAATGCCAGTGTCTGCTGCTGTAACTGCTCCATATGATGCATTGTGAAGCAGCCTCATTGAGAGGTTGGCAATGAATAACATTGTTGACAACAGCCATTCGCATTCACAGTAGGTGGTCATCTCAGAGTTTGAAGTGCCTGTTCTGCCAGATCTCTCTAGAACTTCAGTGTGTGTGTAATATAATTAATATAATTTTATAAAAATAGAAAAATCCAAATGGATATAACCAAACTTGTAAACAAAATCAAAAAAATAAAAACAGCCACAAGGGACTAAATGAAAGACACAATGTTTAATACACCACAGTACACACAGTAACCAAACGACTAAGCACTTTCACCAGGCTCTAACCACTGGCTTCTTCAGAGTCATTTGGTAAAACACTCCCAACACTTTAAATATACAAACAGCTAATTGTTTAATAAATAATTAATTGTTTAACTATCCAATTAAAAGTTAAATTAGTAAAAAACATCAATATCACACAGAAATCCACCTCATTTTAAAACTTCTTAAACTTTGGGGTTTTTAACATTCCATTAAATCTTACTTAACATAGTTTATAGGTAGGTTAACCAAACTAAACACTTTTGTTAGGAAAAATAAAATTTAACCAGCCAATATAAAACACTTGATATACATATGCAAACCTACTATTTTTACCTATATATTGTTTAACACCATAAATTCTATGAAGCCATTTTCAAGTTAAATACAGTTTGCCTTAAGTTTTAAAATAGGCTTTAAGGAAACTGCGTCGTTAAGGCCGGGTGACTGTAAGGCATTAAGTCTAAGTTGCCAAGTTGTTCCCAAGACTCCAACTTTGTTATTAATGTGACAGCCCCTTTTCACCCATAACTACTCGATCAATGATAAAAAATACAAACTTTTTAAAATTCTTACATTTACTTGAATGTAAATAAAGTGCATTGCGCTCATCTTTTCTATTAATACTTCTCAAATGTTCAGAAATCCTATCACGTAATCTACGAATGGTTTTATCCATGCAGAATCCTTCACATGAGGTATATAAAGCAACATAAACAATGTGTTTACTATTACAGTTGCATAACCCTGGACATGGAATAGTGTATTTATAATCATATACACAAATATATGGACTTTCATGGATATATCTACAATATTTACACATCCCACATTTCTTCATAGAAGACTTTCTCCCAGTTTTAACTTCTTTTTCAAGGATGAAGTTGTTTCCTCTACCATAAACAATCAATGGTTCAGCCCCTAGAATTGACTTAATATTGTCACTAAAGCAAAATTTCCATGCATTCCTCAGACTTTCTACCAGGTCATGGGCCCTATCATTATATTTTAATATAAATGCAGCTCCTAATTTTTCTACATTCTTTTCACTATTTGTAACCAGAGTCACTTTCCTTAATATAGGAGTGTAAAATGTTTCTCTTTTTCTCATAATCTCCCTTTTGATGTTTAATAATAATTTTAAAGGATAGCCCCTTTCTAGGAACATTCCTATTAACTTAAACATTTTATCCTTAAATTTTAAGCTGTCACTAACCAACCTAGATGTCCTTACCATCTGTCCCTTTATGATCCCTTTCCTTTGATGGTAGGGGTGACAAATGTTGAAGTGTAAAAGTGAATTAGAATACGATTCCTTTCTATAAATCTTATTGCATAGGCCTTGTGATATTTTCTTAATAATAATGTCTAGGAAATTAATCTCTTCTTGATGAAAAAATGTGTAAATTTAAAAAATCCCGTAGTATTATTCAAATAATCAATAAACTCCCCAACAGATGTCTCATCCCCTTTCCACAAAATTAGCACGTCATCTAAAAATCTATTGTATAACAAAATATTATCTTTGTAGACAGAAGAAAAAATGAACAGATTTTCCCATGCTAATAAAACCAAGTTAGAAAAAAACAGGAGCACATTTTGCTCCTATTGCTACTCCAGGTAACTGCTGGTATATTTCCCCTTCAAAATTAATGAAGTTGTTTCTTAATATAATTTCCATCAGGTGTGTTAACAAATTCATTTTGTTTTTATTTACCTTTTTACTTTTTATAAGACTCTCATGGAACACAGCCAATCCTTGTTCATGGGGAATAATTGTGAATAAATTAACTACATCCACTGTTAAAAAAATAAAGTCATTGTTTTTGACTTGTCTTAGCCTCTCTCTAGGCAGTGCCATGAATGTCTCAGAGTATGTCCAGCTTCTTCTAGTACTGCCTTTGACCAAGTGTCCACAAAGGAAGCAAGGGGTTCAATCTTAGAACCCCCAGCTGCCACAATTGGTCTAAATGGTGGGTTACTGACTTCTTTGTGGACCTTGGGAACACCAAACATAACTGGCAAAGTTGGAAATTTTACTGTTAGATAGTTATATTCAACTTCATTAATAACACCTTGAAACAATGAGTCTTGGAGAAATTAATCAATTTTTGAGTAGGCCCTATTAACTTCATTTTTTGACACTCTTCTATACGTTGTCTTATCATTCAGAATGTGCATCATCCTGCTAGAGTAGTCAATTTTAATCATAATCACCATTCCCCTTCCCTTGTCCAGTTTCATGTATCTATATTGTTGGTTTTGAAAGGAATTTTTAATAAAAAGCCTTTCTTCTTGTGTTAAATTGTCATTCACTATTTTGTCTTGTGATAAAACCTTTCTAAATTCAGTTTCTAAACATCTCTCTAAAGTAATAATTTCTGGGTTTGGTGGGGGAATGAGGGTACTACTTCTCTTAAGGGACGCGTTCATTTCAGTTTCTATGGTGTTGAATCTATTACAGGAAAAAAAATGTTAAATTTAACTGTCTCGTGTAAAGTTTAAGATTAATCAACAGATGAGCAATGTCCAATCTGTACATGGGTACAAAATGTATACCCTTACTCAACACATCAAAATGGACATCGCTTGTTCCCATATCTGTGTAATTGTATATATAAAAAACATTTCTTTTACACACTTTGTAACCCACTGATGCATTGTTAATTTCAAAAAGTGTGTCATCTCCAGGGTTACTATTGTTGCCTGATAAATATTGCTGATCACAATACCTATTAAACACATATTGTTAATTTCCTACCTCAAAACTATTACCAACGTTTGATAATCGAACTTTTGGAGTATTTTCTTTAACAAAATACACTGCATTTTCAACAGACATATTAGTCAAGTTTTGTGAACAAAAATCATCATTCATAGACATCAATAACCCCTTCTGTTCCCCCTCCCACCTCGGCCTTTCCAATAATAGTGTTGAACATTCCTGCCTGACTGCCCCTTGTTTAAAAGTCTCTCCGATCTCCTCAACTCGGTCTGGTGTTCTAAGAAACATTCATCCGTCTCGTCACTTTCCCCAAAGTTATTTCGTTCAGTACTAACAGTCCGTTCGTTAGGCGAAAAGAGAGTACTAAGACAGCACCAAGGACACCCCCCTGTTAGCACAGACTATGTCCTCAGAGAACAGATGTAAAATGGCTACAATAAAGAAATCCCTGGCACCAACAGGTCTGCTGGATCTGGCACCAGAATTAGTGATAACATCCCAAATGTTGACTTCCCAAGAATGAGAATGGTGCCAAACAGGTCAGTATCATACATTCTTCATTTCCAATTTGTACAATATTTTACTACTGATTATTGGCAAATGAATTGAGATTATCAGTTGATACTGTGTATTTAGACAAGTCATTTGATAATATAAATTTTATATTTTGACACTATTTTAAATCAACTAAGGGTATCCAATGCAAATCTTTATACTGTTAACTGGATTAGAAATTAGCTTAGCAACCATTCTTTCAAAGTTGAAGCTGGTAACAGTCTATCAAACTTAAAAGGTGTAATGTAAAGTGCTACAGGCCTCTTTATTAGGAACATTTTTATTTAATTTTTTTCCATGGTTATCTATGCCTTTATCTGCCTCTATTACATGTTCTAAGTTTGCAGACAACTCTAAAACAGTTTTACAATTTCTTGACTTCAGTGAAAATGATACTTTGCAATTACAGTTGAGATCAACAACATTCAGTATTAAGAAAAGTGGAATTATTTACAAAGGAAGATTGAACAGAGAATACCCCTTTTCCACTAACTGGAATTTTATTACTCAAGCTGACCAGATACTTATTCTGAGAATGGCTACATCTAAGACTCCTTAAGTACTGTTCCCAACATATGCTTCTTTACTTAGACCAGCTACTGAATATGGTACCATCACTTGCTTATATTCAGTTATGAATTTAAAGAAACTGGAGAGCATTCAGCTTATACTTAAAAGGAAAGATCTGTTTGGTCAAAAACCTGTCCTTAGAAAATTCCTTGAAACAACTAATCTGCACGGGTAACTGATTTGTTTGTAGTTAAAAGCATTCTGTAGAGTCTCTTTGCTCCTTTATCTGTTTAAAAACTTTCATTTTGTGGCTCACTGGGATCTGGATCTGGGATCCCATGTAGATAGTAAGCTTTCCTTTGATAATCATATTGCCAAGGTGGTTAGAAAATCCTTCTATGTGGCCCACCTAACCACAAAAGGGTTCGCATCTAGAACAAAAGAGGTTATTCTGCCCCTCTACTCATCACTCATCAGACCCATCATAGAGTACAACATCCCATTTGGGATGTACCTTACAAGACACCTGCAAAAGCTGGAAAGACCACAGAAGTACTTCACCAAGAGGATTACTGGCCTCAAACATATGCCCTATGCAGCCTCACTGAAGAAACTCCAGCTGTACTTGGTTGCATACTGCTTACTCAGAGGCAATCTCTGCCTGACATACAAGGCCATGTCCAACCCAGAACTGGACATGCTCCACCTAAAAAAAAAAAAAAATCCCCAAGAGTCACAAGCTCTAGGAATCTAAACCTCACCACAACAATAAATAGGACATGCTAGAGGGATGGATTCCTGTCCCAGAGACTCCCCATGCTTTGGAACAGGATTCCAATCTACATTAGGCAAAACCCCTCACTAACACTCTTCAACAGAAACCTTGACGAGTGGATGGGAAACAGAAAATTTACCCCGGGGATCACTGCTGGACAGAGGCACAGGGAACTAATGGCTCTGCTGGACCGAGGCACACTAAGGGGGCGGCGAGAACCAACACATTCTGGCTAGGCTTATAGATGCCCTCGGGCAGATAGCCTAGTACTTACCTATGAACCTAAAAACTTTCATTTTGTGGCTCACTGCTGCCATAAAGATTTCTGTAGTATTTACTGTCTAAAGAGTGTAGGCTAATAGCTTTAGTATTGTCCCAGTTCAGAGTTGCTGGCTCTGGGCCTGTTTGTCTTTGCAGTGATTGTTCAGAGCACACGAACAGGCCATCTTGAATTAGCAGAAGCCTTTCTTTACCTTCGTGGGTGGATTGTGTTGATTGGCTGCTGGCTAGTGGGAGCTGGTTCCTTTGTGCTTTTTTTTAAAACAAAAGTTGCCTAAGGTTGTATCTTCTGGTATTTAAGCCCTAACTTTGAGAAGATTTATGTCTATACACACTGAGCAGAGTGGAGGAGGGGCATTGACTACACCTCTGATCGGAGATATGTAAGTATCCTGTTTTTTTGGCTTATTTATACTGATTATTGCTTCTAGCAATTTATATATAGCACTTTTTATTGCCTGCTGCATACTTTTTAATGTATTTTATTGTTATTAACTAATCTGTACGGGTAACTGATTTGTTTGCAGTTAAAAGCATTCTGTAGAGTCTCTTTGCTCCTTTACCTGTTTAAAAACTTTTATTTTGTGGCTCACTGCTGTCATAAAGATTTCTGTAGTGTTTACTGTCTAAAGAGTATAGGCTAATAGCTTTAGTATTGGTCCCCACCCTCCCTCCCTGTTGGTGTCTTGTTGTTATACTTGGTGGCTTTGCTGTTGCCCGCCCCTACTGTAAATTTGATCTGGGACACTCCTCTCAGTCTAGTGTCATTAGCTCATTCTACCCAATACAGAGAGAATATCTGAGAAGGCCTTCTGTTCCTCCTTACTCCCTTTCTAAAAAAAAAATTTTTTGCCTGAATCTCCTTGTGTTCTGACTGTGCTTCTCAAACATTTTAGAAATGTAGAGTATATTTTAGTGCATTTATGATAACTGTATTTGCCTTAATATTGCTACAACTCAAGTGCTCTAGGTTGCACTGCATCTGAAGCGTGTTTTAGCTGCTTTTCTGTATATATAGACCTCTCTGTATATGTAGACTAGCTACTTATTCTACTGTATTACTGCCTCTAAAATTGTTTTTCAGTGGTGCACTTGCCTTGCTTCATTTAAAAAGTTTTAAATTGCTAATTTTATAGAGTTTTAATTGCATTTACTGTTTAGGACTACACACTCAAGTGTGTTAGCCTTTTTGGTGTTTACTGTATTATTGCATTGTTTAGCCAGTTTTAACCACAAAAAATAATACTATCTTGTTTGCTCGTTTCCCATCTTTCTTAGCCAGAATAGTCCAGATCCCAGGCTTTGCTTGTCTCAGGACTTTATTTTCTGTGTTCAGAGCTATCCAGATCTACCTTGCTGTGGTAGAGGGAAGTCCTACTGCTTACCAGTGGGAGTGGTGAGCATTGTACTGCCTATAGAGGAGTGGTTGCCAGCTCTGAAATTATAATTTTATTAGCCTTTTTCGGCTGACTTCTATCTTTCCAGCTTAAAAACACATGTGTTTGCGTATTTTTCACAACGTGCAGCACCGCGGGGCTACAGTTAAACTATTCCAGGTGCCAGAAAGTCTGCTCTTCAAATTTTCCCTTAGAACTAGCTGGTTTCTCAGTAGTAGCACTAAAATCTCAAAACCTGTGACTAGCACTTGCTCTAGAACCTGCTGGAAAGCACTAGGAAGCCTGAAACTGATACAAGCACTCAACTCTCCTTGTCAATAAGGAGAAATTAATCGTACGCACTAAACAGCCTATAATTGCAAAGTACCTTGCACAGGTAAGGGAAAACAGCTCTTGTACTTTATAAAAAATCTCCTATCTACCTGGTGAATCTGGGCATACTGGGGCAATGTGGCAACTGCCTCATGTACACAGACAACCCTCTCCTCCTACCACCCAACACTACAACCTGCGAGAGATGCACTTACATAGCCAAACTGGAAGCAAAGCTCTCTCCAGCCAAGATTGTGCTAGACAGTCAAAAGAAGGTTAACATCTGCACTACACCTCAAGCAACTCACAGCCCTTCAAAACCCAAACCATCAACACCCACACATAGCAACACTAAACCCACATATGCGGAGGCCCTTAACATTAACCTGCCCAAGCAACAAGGACCTCCAAAGCTGAAATGCAAACAAGCACCAGTCACAACCAAAGTGACACAGCTCACAACGCCAGTGTGCCACCCAACAACAGCCCCCAAGGCAAGACAATGCACCCAACACTTTAGTCATAGATGACTTCATAGTCAGGCACACTGATGTCCCACTCACCAGGCTGAACAAGGAGAAAATTACAGTCAGCTGCCTGTCAGGTGCCAGGATCCGCCACATAACGCATGCACTCAAGTCACTCCACAACAAGTACAAACACGACTCTGTCATTGTCCATGTTAGAGTGAATGACTTGAGACATACCTCCCTGGGCTACATGAAAAGAGACATGGAAGAGCTCTCGGATCATGTGGCCCAGGCAGGTATGACCATAGCCCTGAGTAGCATCCTGCCTTCGCCCAGAATGATACCACAGTATAAGGACCAAATGACTGACTTCAACAATTGGCTAAGCTTCTGGTGTCATACAAAGGGAATCCAGTATCCGTCTAACTGGGAAGACATGATCGACAAACCACGATGCTTTGCCAGAGATGTTCTGCACCTGTCACCTCTGGGATTCAGGTTACTGGCTAAAACTCTTGTCACCCGTATAGTGCTTTTTTTAGGTAAGGTTCAAATGACAAAACCACCACCGTAACAGATACAAGCATGCAAAATCTGAAGGTAATGCCACTCAATGCTAGAAGTCTAAACCTCAAAATGCACTCTCTTAAGGCACTCCTAAAAATGGAGAACATCGATATCTGTGCAGTAACTGAGACCTGGTTCAAGGCTCCAGAGAGCACCGTTGCAATACCAGGCTACAACTCTTACCACACTTTTCGGCCACAAAACCAAGACCAAAACACTAAAGGTGGAGGAGTGTCCATATTCACACCTCCAGGCTAGTTCCCAACACAATGCATCTCAAATTCTCCAGGAGCAACTAACACTAGGTAAGACTGCAATCCAAACTGTAGCTTGCTACAGATCCCCCACCATACTCCAAGATTCTCACTACATCTTTCTAAACATACTAGAAAATATAAAGATACAACCAAACACCCTAATACTGGGTGATTTCAACTACCCTGCCATTAACTGGGAAAACTACTCGGGTACCAACACCTTTTCCCAACGGTTCTTGGAATTCATAAATTCCAACGCCTTGGATCAACTAATCCATTGTCAACCAGGGGCTCCAATATCCCAGACCTGGTCACTACCAACACGGGAGATAGATGCTCCACACCAGTGGTCACCCCCTCACTGGTCAGGTCTGACCATAAGCAAATCACCCTTGACATCCACATCCCACCCCCATCCCCCAGTAAGGAAACCTCCATAAAAAACTTCTCCAAAGCCAACTTCATGCTACTGAAGTCAGAAGTGACAAACTTCATGACACCCATGCAGACGGGATCTGACAGTTCGACTGCTGAATCCTGCACTAAGGCACTGTACAAGCACATCCACTCATGCATGAATCATGCCATCCCAAATAGAACCAAGATGCTCTCCTCCAAAAAAAGGAAGCCAATCTGGTGGTCCCCTGCTATAAACAAACTATACAACAGAAGGAAGAAACTGTTGCAGAAAAGAAGAAAATCCCAGCATGCAAAAAAACTCCCTCACCAGCCTCAGTAAGAAGCTGAGATCCCTCATAAAATCCTCCAAAGCTAGTTACGAAAATAAAACTGCCAAAAATGCCAAAGACAACCCCCACAAGGCATTCTACAGTTACGTCAAGAATCTAAATGGCAATGCTAAGATCTGCTCTGAGCTACAACAGAGTGGCATTAAATATACTGATCCCAAGGATATTGCCAATGTCCTAGCAGATCGCTTTAGTGCCAACTTCACCCCCCTCTCACCCCCTAAAGGGCCCATCTCAATATCAAAAGATTGCCAAATTCTGGTAATCACAGCCACATAGGTAGAAACTGCACTCTCCAAAGCTAAGAATACAGCATTCATGGGACCAGACGACATCCCGGGCTGTGTACTAAATGAACTGGCACCTCATCTAAGTGTCATGTTTAATCATAGCCTCACCTCAGGCTTCATGCCCACTGAGTGGTGCACAGCTACAGTTATCCCACTCCACAAGGGGGGATCCACCTTGGATCCCGGGAACTACCATCCCATCAGTCTGACGAGCCTGAACTGCAAGGGCATGGAACGCATTATCATGGAACTTATAAACAAAGATAATGGCAACCTTCAAACACTGGACCCCACCCAGTTTGGGTTCATGAAGGGCCGATCTGGTCTTCTGAACCTGACTGACTTCTTCGAATCAGTCTCCAGAGCTGTGGATGAGGGTAAGGCGGTGCATACAGCCTATCTGGACCTCGCCAAGGCCTTCAACACCATCCCCCACTCTGGAATCCTAGATAAACTTACTAAGCTGGGCATAAATCCCTACGTCACTCGATGGGTTGCCAACTGGCTTACGGACAGAACCCAGACTGTAAAAGTAGCCGACTCCAAATCCAGCTCCAGACAAGTGGAGTACTTCAGGATTCAGTCCTGGGACCACTCTTGTTTGGCATCTACTTCTCTAAAGTATAGGCCAACACAATGGGACTCTGGCTAACAAAGTTCGCAGAGGACTGCAAACTGGGAGCAATTATTGAATCCCCAAATGATGTGGATATTCTACAAAAGGGCCTTACAGAAACAGATGCCTGGTGCCAGAGCCATGGGCTCAAGCTTAATGCCAAGAAATGTATAGTTATCCCCTTTGGAAAAAAACATGTACCCATGAATTACCACATAGGTGGCAGTACACTAAACATCGAAAGTGTGATGAGAGACTTAGGAACACAGGTGGACAGTGGCCTCACCTTCGATAACCACATCACCACAACAGTCAGGAAATCCTTCTATGTAGCACAACTAATCACTAAGGGCTTTTCATCCAGAAAAAAGGAGGTCATTGTCCCACCGTACTCATCCCTCATTAGACCCATTATAGAGTATACTACCCCATTTGGTATATACCTCACAAAACATCTGCAACAACTGGAAAGGCCGCATTAATACCTCACTAAAAGAATCACAGGCCTAAAGCAGATGCCATATGCTGACCGTCTAAAAAAACTCCAACTATATTCTTGTGGCATATCGTCTACTCAGAGGCAATCTCTGCTTAACATACAAGGCTATGTCAAACCCTGAGCTGTTGGACATGCTCCACTTAATGAAATCCCAATCCCTCAGAGCCACATGCTCCAGGGATCTAAACTTTGTCATCACAATGAACAAAACATGCTGGAGGGATAGGTTCCTGACCCAGAGACTTCCCATACTCTGGAATAGAGTGCCCATACATGTCAAGCAGAACGCCTCCTTGGCCCTCTCCAAAAGGAACCTTGATGACTGGATGGGAGATAAAAAATTCACCCCGGGGATCATGTCAGTCACCCTGCTAGACAGGGGTCCAGGGAAGTAAATATTGTGGGAAGAAATATCCAGGGAATTGTTATGGCTAGGCTTGTATAGGCCCTAGGGCCAATAGCCTAGTACTAACCTATGAACCTAGTAAATAACATACTCAAGAGGGGTGAGTTTATCAAAACATTTTGAAGCATATGTAGTGAAATTGTGTCTGCTACCTTAAATCTTAACACGTTAGTCATGTCCTTAACGCATGCTGACAATGTCATGAAAATAACACGCTCAGTTTGGCAACTGCAAAATAATTTCCTAAAAGAAGTTAAGGAAACAAAATTTGGTTATGTCTTTAAATTAAAGTTAGGTACACATGTCATAATGAATTTAAACCTTTATACAGTGGACACAACCTCCAACAGTCAAGCAACAATTTCTTAACAGTTTTTGCTTGCTCTATCATATTTCATAAATATAATTGTTTTGTAATCCCACATTAAGTTACTGGTTTTATTACTGTGTTCCAATGCCCACATCTGGTCTCTGCTTCATTTCTAATGTACTCTTGATTCTTCTAGTCAACTCTTATGCATGCTTCCGTCTCTCCAACATTTTCCATTCTTCTTCTTCTTCTTCTTTCGGCTGCTCCCGTTAGGGGTCGCCATAGCAGATCATCTGTTAACATTTCTTCCTCTCCTCTGCATCTTGCTTTGTCACACCAACCATCTGCATGTCCTCTCTCACCACATCCATAAACCTTATCTTAGGCCTTCCTCCTTTCCTCTTACCTGGCAGCTTCATCCTTAGCATCTTTTCCCCAATATACTCTGCATCCCTCCTCAGCACGTCCAAACCAACGTAATCTTGCCTCTCTGGCTTTGTCTCCAAACCTTCCAACCTGGGCTGCCCTCTAATATACTTATTCCTAATCCTGTCCACCCTCGTCTCACCCAGTGCAAATCTTAACATCTTCAACTCTGCCACGTCCAGCTCTTGACTCCTGCCTTTTTGTCAGTGCCACTGTCTCCAACCCATATAACATAGCTGGTCTCACTACCCTCTTGTAGACCTTTCTCCTTCACTCTTACTGGTACTCGCCTGTCACAAATCACTCCTGACACTCTTCTCCACCCACTCCATCCTGCCTGTACTCTCTTCTTCACCTCTCTTCCACACTCATCATTACTCTGAACTGTTGATCCCAAATATTTCAACTCATCCACCTTCGCCACCTCTACTCCCTGCATCCTCACCATTCCTCTATCCTCCCTCTCATTCACACACACATATTCTGTCTTAGTCCTGCTGACTTTCATTCCTCTTCTCTCTAGAGCATATCTCCACCTCTCCAGGGTCTCCTCCACCTGTTCCCTACTCTCACTACAGATCACAATGTCATCTGCAAACATCATAGTCCACGGGGACTCCTGTGTGATCTCGTCTGTCAACCTGTCCATCACCATTGCAAATAAGATAGGGCTCAGAGCTGATCCTTGATGTAATCCCACCTCCACCTTAAACACATCCTTCACTCCCACAGCAGACCTCACCGATGTCTCACTACCCTCGTACATATCCTGTACCACTCTTACACTGACACTCCCGACTTCCTCATACAATACCACAACTCCTCTCTAGACACCCTGTCATATGCTTTCTCCAAGTCCACAAAGACACAATGCAACTCCTTTTGACCTTCTCTGTACTTCTCCATCAACACTCTCAGAGCAAACCGCATCTGTAGTGCTCTTTCCTGGCATGAAACCATACTGCTGATCACTAATCATCACCTCCCTTCTTAACCTAGCTTCCACTACTCTTTCCCATAACTTCATGCTGTGACTGATCAGTTTAATCCCTCTGTAGTTACTACAGCTCTGCACATCACCCTTATTCTTAAAAATCGGTACCAAAATACTTTTTCTCAATTCCTCAGGCATCTTCTCACTTTCCAAGATTTCATTAAACAATCTAGTTAAAAACTCCACTGCCATTTCACCTAAACACCTCCATGCTTCCACAGGTATGTCATCTAGACCAACAGCCTTTCCATTCTTCATCCTCTTCATAGCTACCCTTACGTCCTCTTTGCTAATCCACTGCACTTCATGATTCACTATCCGCACAGCATCCAACCTTCTCGCTCTCATTCTCTTCATTCAACAGCCCCTCAAAGTACTCTTTCCATCTGCTCAACACACACTCCTCGCTTGTGAGTACCTTTCCCTCATTATCCTTTATCACCTTTACCTGCTGCACATCTTTACTAGCTCGGTCCATCTGTCTAGCCAGTCGGTACAGGTCCTTTTCTCCCTCCTTAGTGTCCAACCTTTCATACAACTCTTCATACGCCTTATCCTTAGCCTTCACCACCTCTCTCTTTGCCATGCACCTCATTTCCTTATACTCTTGTCTACTTTCTTCATCTCTTTGACAATCCCACTTCTTGTTCACTAAACTCTTTCTCTGTATACTCTCCTGTACTTTTTCATTCCGCCACCAGATCTCCCTGTCCACCTTCCTCTTTCCAGATGTCACACCAAGCACCTTTCTAGCCATCTCCCTTACTAGCTCTGCTGTAGTTACCCAGCTATTCGGTAACTCTTCACTGCCACCCAGTGCCTGGCTTAACACTTCCCTAAACTCCACCTCACAATTACCCTTTTTCAATTTCCACCATTTAATCCTTGGTGCTGCCCTCACCCTCCTCCTCTTCTTCTTGATCACCAATGTCATCCTACAAACCAAACCAAAGCTAAACAAACTGTACAAAATGAACGCCAAGCGAAAAGCCACCAAACTGGAGAAAACTGAATTTATTTAACCACAAAAATATATTAAAACAATAAAGAAGGTTCTTATAATCCACAATGAATACACAAATGTAAGCGCTTTTGTTTAATAGGTATTAAACTTCCTCAGACAGCGTACCTGATAACATCACTTCCTTTTATACTATGCATTCTTCCAAAACAGAAAAACACATGACTTTACTAAATTTTGTGCATGCCTATATATATATATATATATATATATATATATATATATACACACACACACACACACACACAATAAAACTAAAAATAATAAAACAAAATTAATCTAAACAGCCGCCAAATTGCAGCAATACACATTAATTCAATTGTTACATATTGTAAACACAACTGACGTTTAGCATAAAACATTCTTTATATATACTATTATAGTATATATCAATTCTTAAATATATATAAAACAAATATGTTAAAATG
Source organism: Protopterus annectens (assembly GCF_019279795.1). Lineage (NCBI taxonomy): Eukaryota > Metazoa > Chordata > Ceratodontiformes > Protopteridae > Protopterus > Protopterus annectens. The sequence continues at coordinate 242,145,682 of NC_056732.1, read as the reverse complement.
TGTTTTCTAAAAAAATTAACATATAAAAATATTAAAATAGTTATAAAAAATATTATAAGGAATTATAAAATTATTATAAATTTCCCTAAATGAATATTTAGCAGATATTAAATTTTGTCTATCAATAATATAATAGATATTTATATACTACAAACCACCATCCTATACTGCCTAACTACACTTTCCCCTGCCACCACTTTACAGTCTCCAATCTCCTTCAGACTGGCCCTTCTACACAAGATAAAATCCACCTGTGTGCATTTTCCTTCACTCTTGTATGTTACCCTATGTACCTCCCTCTTGTTAAAATACGTATTCCTCACAGCCATGTCCATCCTTTTCGCAAAATCCACTACCATCTGACCTTCTGCATTCCTTTGCTTAACGCAATACCTACCCATCAGTTCCTCATCCCCTCTGTTCCGTTCACCAACATGCCCATTGAAATCTGCTCCAATCACCAGTCTCTCAACCTTGGGTACAGTCCTCACCACTTCATCCAACTCACTCCAAAATTTTTCTTTCTCATCCATCGCACACCCAACCTGTGGAGCATATGAACTAACATTCATCATTACACCATCAATTTCCAGCTTCATAAATATCACTCTATCCGACACTCTCTTCACCTCCAAAACATTCTTGGCATACTGTTCCTTCAGGATAACTCCTGTGCCATTTCTCCTCCCATCCACACCATGATAAAACAATTTGATCCTGCCTCCGATACACCTAGCCTTGCTCCTTTTCCATCTGGTCTCTTGCACACACTATACCAACCTTCTTTCTGTCCATCGTATCAGCTAGCTCTCTCCCTATACGAGTCACACTGCCAACATTCAAAGTTCCGACCCTCACTATCACAGTCCTAGCCTTTACCTGCCTTCGGGCATGACTTCCCCCTCTTCTCCTTCTTCGGCCAACAGTAGCCCAATTTCTGCCAACACCCCGTTAGTCAACAGTACTGGTGGCGGTCATTAACCTGGGCCTCGACCGGTACATATATCTGTACTGTTGTCCGCATGTATGATTTGGCAAAATTTTACGCCGGATACCCTTCCTGATGCAACCCTCCCCATTTATCCAGGCTTGGGACCGGCACAAAGAAATGAACTGGCTTGTGCATTCCCAGTGGCTGGGTTCTCCAACAGGTTCCATGGAAATACTGTAAAAGGTTTCATAAGGTCTTTATGAAACATTTCACAAATATAAACTGTGTATTTTATAGCAAAGTATTTCTAGCTGTTCTTGCATGTGATACAGTTATTAAAGTAAACAGATGCCATGTTGTTCTTCTTCCTCTTCTTCTTTCTTTCTTTTTTGACATTAAAAGAAAAGCTAGACAAAAGCATGTTTAAGTTAATATGCTGTATTCCTGGGTTGTTGTGGTGGGGAATAGTGGGTAGAAGCATACAGATCATACATTATTTAGAGCTGATACGTTCTATCTTACTTTTGCATAGGTAAATGTCTGGATTAAGACCACTGGCTTAATCTAATAAATTTTAAGTGGAAATAAGTAAATATGAGAACATGGCATATAATGAAAGATTTTCCTTTAGAAAAAAGATGTTTCAGCTTGTCTTTCAGTCTAAAAAAAGAGAACTACATTTTTCTTTTTTCTCTTACTTTTCCATAGAAGCTGGTAAAGAGGCAATAAAAGATGGAACACTGGTTCTAAAAGTTAAGGATTTCTGAAAGTATGCAAATAATTTTCACATCTGGGGGAGGGGAATAAAAGATTAAAAAAATAAGAACAATTAAAGTAGAAGCATAGGCAATAACATGCACCTCAACATGGATAAAAAAAACAGTTATGTTCTCACCATAACGTTGCATCTTTGTTGCCCATTTTCATTCTTCCTCAACTGATGGGTCTCATATCTGAGCTTTTTCCAGATCCTCGGATCCAAACACTCGAGCTCCTCCCTTTACCCATAATGCTCAGCCAAGCTAACATACGTCAGATAAAGTTTGCTGGCCAAAGAAGTCAATGGATAATACCTTAAGAGAATTTAAGAAAGGTATAGAATAAAAAAAAGAGCTGGATTTCAAACAAGGAACAATGGCCTCTCCAGGAGTAAACAAAAGGGGGGTTAGGAGGGTGGATGAAAAAGGACAACACAGGTGTAACGTTACGGTGAGTATATAACTTTTTTCATCTTATGTTGTCATTTTCATTTATTCCTCAACTGATGGGACAGAATCCTTAGCTACAAGAACCTTGGGTGGATCTCAGGGAAGAATATTTCATAGTAATGCGTAGTCAAAAGCAGCTCTGTTCCTAGAAACCAAATCCAATTTGCAATGAGCAATAAAGGTATGAGCATTGGACCAAGTAGCGGCTGAACAATGTCATCTATGGAAGCTTTTGACCAAAAGGCTGAGGATACAGCCATAGACCTTGAGGAATAGGTTCTAGGAGGCTTAAGCAGGGACAATAATCTTTCACTCTACACAAAGAAAATTGAATCAGTTACCCATTTGGCTATTGTAACTTTAGAAATTAACTTGACCAATGTGTTAGGTGAGAAGGATACAAACAACTGGTCAGTCTTCTGGAAATCTTTGGTTCTATGGAGATAATACTGTAGTAGTCTATGTATATACAAAACATGGAGCATGTATTCTCCCTTGTTTGAAAAAGTTGGAAAGAAAACTGGGAGGTTAATGACCTGGTTGACATTAGAGACAGAAGCTACCTTAGGCAAAAAGGGCAAATTGATCCATAAGGAAACCCTGTCTTTGTGGAAAACCAGGCAAGAAGATTTGGAAGACAGAGCCTGGAGTTCAGATATTCGTCTAGCTGATGTAATGGCAACAAGAAAAATAGTTTTCCAACACAAGAACTTAAGAAAGCTTTACATAATTTAGAAGAAGCTAAGAAAGATTTATTTTCACCTAGATGAACGTTTGAAATGGCAGCCAATTGGATCTCAGTAGTAGAAAAGTTAGCCCCTTCAATGAAAATTAAAGCTAAAAAGTCAAGTACAGCTGGTATGAGGCAGAAAAAGGGTCCAGATCTCTCTCAAGGGCTCAGAACACAAATATCTTCAATTTACTTTTGTAAATCTTTCTAGTAGAAGCTTTTTGAGAAGATAACAAAATATGATGGACTGAGGAAGAAAGCCTGGGCTGTCTAGAATAATCAGTGGAACTGGAGAAACCATGCATTCAGTTTGAGGCCTGTTACATCCAGATAAGTCATCCCTGTCAGGTGAGATGGGAGGTCTGGACTGAGATCCAGTAACTAGGTCAGATGTAGGAGAAGAGGCCAGAGAAAGGGAAAAAGAAATGTGATAAAGCCAAAAGGATACAAGGAGGATAACTGTGTTCTTTGGTATGCTTTCTGTAGAAATTTTGGGAATGATAGGTAAAGGGGGGGGGTAAGCATACAGAAGACTAGAAAGCCAATCAAGGACTACAACATCTTTGTTGACTCCCCCTTTGGAGGAATTATGGCAAAGAAACTGTTGCACTTGTCGAGCGGAGAAGGGAAAAGGTCACACTACAGATGGCCCCATCAACAGAAAATTCTGTCCACCACTTCGACATCGAGAGACCACTCATGAGACATCAGAATGGACCTGCATAGTTTGTCTACAATCATACTGGCATCCTCGTTTTAATTTCTCCAAGTCTTTTGGGTTTCTAATACCATGACGGGAATGGACCCTATTCCTAAGTCAAAGTATGATTAAAGTTCATGAAATTAGTACTGTTTCACTCTTTGATGTTAGCCAAACTTGCTCTTTGCAGCACCCGCAATGTGCCCAGTAATGACTCCTCCTGCAATTCGTACGGTGTTACATGAATTGGTAACATCTAAATACGAATGTAAATATTTTTTTATAAGACTAGTTGCTTCTACTACTATTGGACCTGTCTGGGTAGCTTTCTTCCACATGGCTCTCGTTTCTGCCTGCAGATCGAGATATTTTATGACTTTGGGTCTCTCTGTACGCAAGACACTGTAGTCACTAGGTGTGGTGATTTCAATGATCAATGCTACTTTTGTCTTCTTTTCTTGGACCACTATATCTGGTTTTCTAGCATCTATCTTTTGGACTGTTGGCATTGAGTGATCCCATGTGATGTAAACTTCATAATTTTCTATGATTCTCTGTGGCTATTGTTTCCAGTGCTTTTCAGCCACTTCGATACCATAATGTTTGCACAATCTCCAGTGTAACAATCTTGCCACATTATTATGCCTTTCAGTATACAGTCCTTTTGCCATAAGAGAGTCGCAACCAGCAATAAGGTGTGTGTCTGTTTCCAATTCGGTTCCACAAAACCTATATATATCTGTTTCTCCCACATGTTTAACAGACTTAGTAAACCGATGTATACGCAGCCCACTGTCTTGGGCTGCCAATATTAACCTTTCATTTCTTGATGTAAATTCACCTCTCCTTAACCATTCCTGCATTCGTTCTTGATCAACATGAGGCTCTTCCAGAAGTTTTCTATACTTGCAACTATATTTATGTTTTTTCCACATTTCTTGCCTTCTCATATGATCCTTCACCTTATATTCTTTCTTTTGTTTTATAGCACATTCAGCTGCTGCCTGATTTTTCCCACTTCTGATTTTATTTCCATTCCTGCTTGACGTCGATATGCTTCTGCTAAATTAAGCAGAGATGTCATCTTAGATTTATTCTCCTCATGTTTCAAAACTTTCACCACATTTGGATCTTGTGAGGTCAGTAGATATGTGTGGAGTCCCACGATTGCAGACCTATACATGTAATCAATTTCAAGGAGGCCCATCCCTCCTTCAGAACGGGGAATATATAACCTTGGTATACACTGATTTTTATAAATCATTTGGTGAGCATGAAGCATCCTTCTTGCTTTAATATCCAATCTATCCAACACTTTTTGGGGCCAGTCAATCACTCCAAAACTATAAGTTAGGACAGGAAAAGCAAACTGATTTATAGCTTGGATCTTGTTCCTAGGTGCCAATGCTGTTTTCAGGGATAATTTACGTCTTTCAAAGTACTCCTTACTAAGCTTTATTTGCATTTGTTCATGTTTTATTGCTGAGCCTTCATCAATTCCCAAGTATTTATACACCCCCTCTTGCTCAAGTTCTTTTCTATCACATTATTGCTCCAAACTGATGTTTTCCTGGTGCTGCAATGTTCCTTTTTTAAAGGTTGCTTTTGCACATTTGTCAAGACCAAATGACATTCCAATATCATTTGAAAAAGTTTTGACAACCTGCAGCTGCGCTTTCAATTCCTAATCTGAAGAGCTATACAATTTTAAATCATCGACAAAGAGAAGATGAGAAATCATTATGCTTTGTTGTTTTCTAGAAGCCAAATTATAGCCATGACTTAAGCTGTTAAGTACATAGCTTAATGGAGTAATGGCAAGGCAAAATAGCAACGGTGACAGCGAGTCACCCTAGAATATCCCCCTTTGGATTTTTATCCCTGGGATAATAATCTGTCCTTTATCATGGCTTAATTGCAAAGTGGTCTGCCACTGTTTCATGGTTACTGTAAAGTAATCAATCAGTGTAGGATGTACCTTATATATTTTTAAGCACTCTTTCATCCATGAATGTGGGATACTATCAAATGCTTTTTTATAGTCAATCCATGCCATACTTAGATTCTTCCCTTTCTTACAGTTCTCCACTATAACTTAATTTAACAACAAATGAGCCTTTGTTCCATATGACTTTCTTTTACTGCCCTTTTGCTCTACTGCCATAATTAAATTTTCTTCTAAATGACTATAAACTCTGCATCAATCCAGTGTATAGTTTATACGTCGTTGGAAGACAAGTTATTGGTCTATAATTTTTAGGGTAGCTTGCAGGTTCACTCTTAAGTAAGAGCATTGTTTTTCCTGTTGTTAGGATTAATTTAAGTCTTTTAAAGTACTCCTATTCCTGTTTGTTGAAAAGGGTCACACTACAGATGGCCCCATCAACAGAAAATTCTGTCCGTCACTTTGACATTGAGAGACCACTCATGAGACATCAGAATGGACCTGCACAGTTTGTCTGCAATCACGGTGGCTTTCTCCAGTATGTGTGTTGCTATGAGAGAGCAGTCAGAAGAGAATGCCCATCGCCGCAGTCTCATTGCTTTTCAACATTGCGGGTTAACATCTGGTTCCTCCCCTTTGTTGATGTACCTGACTACAGACATATTGTTCATCTGAACAGTAATCATTCCTGTGAGAAGAGTGTCTTGAAAAGTCTCCAATACTAGCAAGACTGCTCTCATTTCCAGGACACTGATATGCGGCTTGGCCTCTTCTGGGGATCATGTACCTTGCATTGCCCTTCCCAAGTGGTGCCCCCCCCCCCCAAGTATGGAGGCATGCATGATTACTATGGGAGTGGGAGGGGGAAAACAAATGGATGGCCTTAGGAAACTTCATCAGAGTGAAGCCACCAATGAAGATATCTTTTGCAAGCTTGTGCGATCTTGACTGGGGCTGATAAAGGCTGCTGAAGATTAGACCACTGTACCAACAGTGTCCATTTTAGAATTAGCATGTGAAACCTGGCTAAAGGAACCAGTGTGATAGCTGCTGCTATGGATCCCAAGTCTTGTAAGATTAGTTGTGCTGGAAGAAAAGAATGCAAGATTAAGTTCTTGACCTGGGATCTGAGTATCTGGATTTGTGTTTAAGGATGAGAGGCTAACTGCCCGTGTCTAGATGAGCCCCTATGCACTCCAGACTCTGTGTAGATGTGAGCTGGGATTTGCTGTAATTGACTGTGATAACTAAGTGAAGACACAACTGGAGCATGTAGTCCCTTGCCTGTAGCAGCCTGGTTGGGGCAGTCACGAGCCAGTTGTCTAGGTACAGAAACACTTTAATCCTAGCAGTCTCAGGTGAGACCAAACAGCAGAGCTCTGAACTGGCATACAGACTCCCAGCCAGAAGAAAATATACCTTCTGGATTATCTGTTCATTCTGCTGTGATAGTATGTGTCCTGAAGCTCTGTCAAGCACTTCCAAATGTCCTTTCACAGCAAGGGCAAAATGGCCTGAACCGTGACCATCTGGAACCTTGTATATTTCACAAACTGGTTTAGTTTGCTCAGATCCAAGATAGGTTTCAAGTCCCCAGTCTTCTTCAGCACTAAGAAGAATCTTGAGTAAGTCCTGGATCCTAGTTGGTAGGGGGGAATCTCCTGAATGACTCTTTGAGCAGTTTTTCTATTTCTAATGCTGCCATCTCACTCGAACTGGGTGGAACATCAGGGATACATTTCATTCTTGCAAAGGGAATTTGGGATAATGGTATAATATTACTTCTGGATATAATTCTTTGTACCTTCTGATATGGATACCCAGGCTCTGTCTCTGAAGAGACAACCCCCGACTGCTTGCAGAAGGCAACAGTTGGGCCACCTTTCAGGAGTGCTGGTAGGGTTTGTCTGAGAAGGAATCTCAAAAACCCTGGTTCTGCAGACCACCTCTGCCACAGGAATGGCGCCTTCCTTTTGAGTTCCCCTCTGCCTCTGGCAGAACTATCTCTTCATGAGTTTTGGAAAGGACACTGGTTCTTGTGGAACATCTTTTTACATCTTCACTGATTCCAGGAAAAGGGCCTCTGAGGTGTAGGAAAATATATTCTTAAGGCAGACAAGGCTTTTCCTTCTTGCTCACATCTGGAGAGAGTGTGTTTTACTTTTGTGCCAAATAAGGAAGATCCATCAAATGGAACATTGATGAATGAAGACTTGAATGGCTCCACAAAGTTGCATAGGCACATCCAAGCATGTCTCTTAATGGCTATGCCTGAACCTGCCTCCCACGAGATACCTTCCACCACATGGGAAATCAGCCTCTTGGATGAGTTAGTTATAGATTGAAGGGTAGCCATTTGTGAAGAAATTCTACTCTGGCCCTCTGCAGACATGGACTCGGAAAGAGATTTAGAGAGCTCCTTAGTCAAATCTCAATGCAGTCTCATGAAATTTGCCAAGTAATGCAATGACGGCAGAGCAAAGGTCGCTGAAGCATAAACGCATTTATCAAATCTGTCCAAGGCCCTAGAGTCCTTGTTAGGGGGAAGAACAGAACAGCTCTGGTCTGCAAGCTCTTCTTCATGGCTGTTGCCACAACCATGGCATCATCTGGTACCTCCTTGCTCCAGTTTGTCCTGTCCTTGGGGGGGGGGGGGTGCTAGAAATTTATCTGGATGTTTATAGATGGGCTCCATAGCTTCCGATCCCTTCAATGCTCAGCATAAAAATGAGGTCTGTAAGTTCATCAGCTGTGGGGGGGGGGGCATTCAAGGCATAGCCAGACAAGACCCAACCCAAAAGCCAACCACCTTTTTGTTTTTAGGAGTTCAAGAATGTCTCCAAAGGAGACGTCTTAGGGTGGAGATCTGCAGGACCCGTACCCTTCATCAAAATCGGTGTCCTCAGTGACAGATTCCTGAGGGAAATCTAAGTGTCTCCTTTTATAAGTGCTCTTCCAAGGGCCCTCAACAGTGTGATGGACTGGTGAGGTATCAGAAGTGTTAGGGGAGTCCTGGGGGCCTGACTGGAGACTTAAAAGGGCTGTCTGTCCCAGTGGAATGGAAAATATAGGCTGAGGGCACAGACCCAAAAGTGACAGAGTGGTCTGATCCAAGGGGGTAGGGATGTCCTTTATCTAGGTAAAGAGAAAGCCATCTCCAGAATCTTGAAGGTAGAGCACCTAGGGGGGAGACTGAAGCCAGAGATAGCACAGCCAACATTTCCTGCACTGCCAGCCCCTGAAAACCTGTAAACACTTCACTTGAGGATGGAGTCGGACCCAAGCTGTCCAGAGCCAAAGCTCCAAGGGGCAGGGATGGCTCCAACAACTTCGGAGTTGACTCTGGTAACCAGAGCTGGTGCTGATGCTTCAACTATGACAGTCCTCTGGCTCTGAAAGAATCGGAACCAGATGGGTCAGGGAAGAGTCCAGAACTGAAGAACGAACTGTCTCTGTATTCATTGAGGACACCCCCCCCCAGGTATCTTGGATCTGAGGGTTCCAAAACAGCAGACCAGATCATAGGAGGAACTAAAGAAGGACTAGCTATGGGCAGGCTCCCATCCTTATGGGAGATAGAGATGGAATTACCCTCATCTAGCACTGAGCTCTGAGGAATTTCCTCATCATCCTATCCACTTCAGTCTCGGACAAACTCCTGGAAGACCTGAGTGAGGAGCTACTAGATGGTGGCCTCAAATGCTTGCAAGGAGACTCCTACTAAAAGGGAGAAAGGGGTCTAGAAGGTATCGGATCCAGTTAATTAAGAGGTGACCAAATCCCAAGTGATTCTGATTTTGGAGCGGTAGGATCCAAACTCATCGGATCAGACTTTTTTGACATTTCTGGAGGTGGCTCTGAGGAAGGAGACAAAGACAATGTAGGTTCCAGAGATCTCTTTCTAGACTCTTTGTCCTTGGAAGCCGAGTCAGGCTTCCTCTTTGTCATATTTTTTGAGGGGGTTTGAGCCCCACCTGAATTAGAGGTAGAAGAAGGGAAAGGAAGAATACTCTTTAAAACAAGTTTATTATTTCTGTCCGTACGTGCTCTGGAGTCTGGCATAGTCTGTACAATCTGTATCTAAATGGGCAGCACCCAAACAATCAACTTCATTCTCTGTTTGTCATCTGAATTAGGTATTTTATGCCCACAGCAGATGCATTTCTTGCAGCCAGCTGGTCATAAGCCATTGCAGTGTACTTAAAGAAAGGTAAAGACCCAGAAGAAATAGCTACAAAAATGTAAAAAGTTGGATGAAATACCCTTCAAAAAATGAAAGACTATCAATAATGGTAGGCAAGAATACCCTAAAAAGGTAGGAAGACAACAAAGATAAGAAAAGCAAAGTACTAACAATGGTACTGGAGAAAAGTATCAAATGTCTCAGTAAAGGTCACAAAAGCAGTCCACTAAAGGAAGAAAATTACTGAAATAAGGGAGGAAGGTGAGGGAAATCCAGCAATAGCGTATTGATAGAGAAAAAATTTGTATAATTAGAAGTTATGTACTCACCATAACGTTCCATCTGAGTAGGTGTATTCATTTGTCTGCAACCTGTGGGTTATGGATCCGATATCGGATCCGAACCGGCATGGTTTTCCAGCTATGGATCCAAGCTCTCAACTCCTCCCCTCACCCATAATGCCCTGCTCTACCCTCATGACCTCAGATCGAGTTTGCCAACAGCAACAACACCCTGAGAAGGGTAACAGATAATATGCAGGAAACTGAAAGGCCAGGGGGATAGGAGGGCGGGATGGTTGCAGACAAATGAATACACCTACTCAGATGGAGCGTTATGGTGAGTACATAACTTCTAAATCTGAAGTAGGAGATTCATTTGTCTGCAACCTGTGGGACAGAGTCCCCAGCTACCTGAATCTTGGGCGGCCATCATGGAAGGATATTCCGGAGCACCGCAGAGCCAAAGGATGCTCTACCCCTAGATGCAAGATCCAACTTATAGTGGGAGATAAAAGTATGAGATGAAGCCCACGTGGCTGCTGCACAAATATCATCTAGAGGAATCCTAGCCTTAAAGGCTGCCGAGGTAGATACTGACCGGGTTGAATGGGCATGAACACCCTCCGGTGCGGGCCTTCCTGAAGCTTGATAAGCCAATAAAATTAACTGTGAAATCCAGCGGGACAGAGAAACTTTAGAAATTGGCTTGCCCAAATTAAATTTTGCAAAGGAAATAAACAACTGGTCGGATTGCCTATGACCAGCCGTCCTGTTTAGATAAAATCTAAGTTGCCTGTGAACATCTAAAGAGTGAAGCTTATATTCACCTTTATTTTCATATTTCGGGAAGAAAACAGGGAGGTTAATGGACTGATTGATGTTTGCTTCAGAAGCGACTTTAGGAAGAAAGGACGGGTTGGTCCTGAGGTAGACACGGTCCGGATGAAATACCAAGTAAGGAGGTTTAGCTGATAATGCTTGAAGCTCTGAAACTCTCTTGGCCGATGTAATGGCTACCAAAAGGCTGTCTTGAAAGACAAGAATTTGAGATCCACCGTAGCCGCAGGTTCGAAGGAGGGCGGTCAAGGCCTGGAGAACCAAAGAGAGGTCCCAAGGAGGAACCGCTTGCTTTACAGGGGGCCTGAGAAGAAAAGTACCTTTAAGGAAAATTTTACACAACTTGGCTGACATAAGAGGGTTAGAGTCATGGCCAATGTGATAATGAGAAATTGCCGCCAGTTGTACTTTGACTGTGGAACTGCTGGCACCATCGTTAAAAAGAGTGGTTAGAAAGTCAAGCACTAAAGGGAGAGGAACCGTGAAGGGATTCAGGCCTTGCTGCTCCGCCCACAAAGAAAACCGTTTCCACTTGCTGCGGTAGACCTTTCTAGTGGACGGTTTATGAGCTGCCAACAGAATTGCCTTAACCGGTGACGAAATACCGGGAGTCCTGATCAAGAGTGGAACTGGAGCAGCCAAGCGGTCAGCTTCAGGCTGTCCAGATTCGGAGGAGGTATGCAGGATGGATGGGATATCAGATCCGGAATGGGATCTAGAATCCAAGGAGGATTCACCGAGTGAGACCTTAGGAAGGGAACCAGATCTGTCGAGGCCAAAGCGGAGCAATGAGAATCATTCTGCAACCCACCCGAGAGGCTTTCTGAAGAACTTGGAGCATCAGAGGCAAGGGTGGATAAGCATACAGAAGACCGGGTGGCCAAGCATGCACCAGAGCGTCTCTTGGGGAACCTCCGGGAGGAGGAATCAGAGCGAAAAAACTGTCGCACTTGGTGTTTGAGGGAGAGGCAAAAAGATCGCATGAAGGAGTTCCCCACCGTGCGAATATGCGTTCCGCTACTAGACACTTGAGAGACCACTCGTAAGGGGTCAGAATGGTGCGACTGAGCTTGTCCGCTAGGATGTTGGACCGACCCGGAATGTGCGTTGCTATTAGAAAGCGGTTGGTGGAGATTGCCCATTCCCAAACTCTCATGGCTTCTCGACAAAGAGGGTAAGACCTTGTTCCCCCTTGCTTGTTATGTACCAGACCACAGACATGTTGTCCGACTGAATCGCAATTGTTCCCAAGGGAAGAAAGTCCTGAAGTGCTAGCAACGCTAAGAGCACTGCTCTCATCTCTAGAACATTGATATGCAGTAAGGTCTCTGAATCGTTCCACGTGCCTTGGACGGTCCGGCCTGCAAAATGCCCCCCCCCACCCGAGGCAGGAGGCGTCCGTGGTCACCGTGGCGAGAGGGGGAGAAGCACAGAATGGGCGGCCCTCGTGGAGAACTGGGGAGTGAAGCCACCACAAGAGGGACCGCTTGCAAGCCTTGCTGATCGCAATGGGATGATGCATAGGGAGAGCAAGGTAAGACCACTGTACTAAGAGAGTCCACTGTAGAATGCACATATTGAGCCTGGCAAGAGGGAGAAGTGCTATAGCAGACGCCATGGACCCTAGAGCCCTCAGGACCAACTCCGCCGGAACAGAACTTGAGTGGAGAATGGCCCGCACCTGGAGCTGCAGATTTTGAACTCTGTCCGCAGTGAGGAAGGCTCGTAAACTCCTTGTGTCTAGCCTGGCCCCTATAAAATCTAAGAGCTGAGTGGGCGCCAGGTTGGATTTCTTTGTATTTATTGTAATGCCCAGAAAAGGAGCAAGATGGAGAAAGGAGTCTCGCGCCAATAATAGTAGATGCCTTGTTGGGCGGTGAAGCCAGTCGTCCAGGTAGGGAAAGACCTGCACCCCCTGAAGCCTCAGGTGGGCCGCTACCACTGCTAATACTTTGGTGAACACCCTGGGTGAGACCAAAGGGAAGGACCCGGAACTGGTAGTGACTGGCTCCCAGCCGGAAGCGGAGGAACCTCCTGGAGCGCCTGTCCATCAGGATGTGGTAGTACGCGTCCTTGAGGTCTATCGAGCACATCCAGTGATTTTCTCCCAGAAGGGGGAGAATAGATTGCAGAGTGACCATTCGGAATTTTTCTTTGGGGACTGCCAGATTCAAGAGAGAAAGGTCTAGAATTGGTCTTAGTTCCCCCGTCTTCTTTGGCACTAAAAAGAACCTGGAGTAGAACCCTGATCCGATCTGGTCTGGGGGACGGGCTGGATGGCTCTTTTCTTTAGCAGATGGCCAATTTCTGCCAAAGCGGCCTCCGTTGACCGGGTGGGGCGTCTGGGAGGGACTTCAACTTTGGAAGGTGAAGGAAAGGGATGCGATATCCTCTGGATATGATTTGGAGAACCCAGCGGTCTGATGTTATGGACTCCCATGCCGCTAGGTGCCCAGCGTCCCCGACTGCCTCCAGAGTGGAGCAGTCGGGCAACCCTCAGGGTTGCTGCGGGCCGTTCAGAGAAAGGTTCCCTGGACCCGAAGTTTCTGGGAGCCCCTCTGCCTCTAGGGCGTCCTCCCTGTCCTCCTCTGCCACGGAAGGACTGGTTGTCCGGAGCAGGCTGGGACTGCTGCGACTTCGGAACCACATCTTCTTCTGACCCTTTTGGTTCCTAGAATAGGGCCTCTGGGGTGCAGAGAAGCGGATTCGACGGCAGACAGCGTCTTCCGTCCTTCTCGCTCTGGGTCAACGTTTGTGACGGTTTTGCCAAAGAGCAGAACCATCAAAGGCGTTCGCAAATGGCGCTTTGAAGGGCTCAGAAAAATCGCAGTGACGGAGCCAGGCCTGACGTCTAGTGACTAGGCCTGCCCCGCAGCTCTAGCGGCGCCTTCCGTAGCGTGGGAGAGTAGCCGCATAGAGGTATTAGTAACTGACCTAAGAGTGGCCATACGGGTGGAGTGCAGAACCTTGTCCTCCTCCGACATGGACTCTGGGGAAGATGCAGCATATTCTTTAATGAGATCTCGCTGCATCCTAATGACATGTGCCAAGTAGTTCAGCGCCCTTACCGAGAAGGTCGCTGAACTAAACATCCGCTTCCCCAAGCGGTCCATCATCGAGACTCCTTGCTCGGGGGATGGACTGAGGGACTCTCCTGAGCAAGTTCCCTCTTGGTGGCCGCCGCCGTCAACATGGCATCTACCGGAGGCCCCTTACTCCAATGGGCACGGTCGGACGGTGGGCTAAGGATCCTATCGGGCCTCTTAGGAATTGGCTCCACGGTGTCCGGTTCCTTCCACGCCCTGGTGGTAATGAGGTCCACCAGGGGGTCGGCAGGAGGACACCCAAGAGGTAGACGGGCCCGCTTCAAATGCCTCCAAGAACACGGACTCGTCCGAGGAAGACTTGGGGGCAGACCCCCCCCTTATACGGAGCATTTCCATGATGTCTCCAAATGAGACATCCTCGGGGGGTGACCGTGGGGAGCCTTCCCCTTCCTCCAAGTCCGTGTCTTCCGTGAGAGACTCGGGGGAGTCAATGTGCCTCCTTTTGCACGTATGCTTGCGAGGACATCCTCTGGGGGCTGTCAGAGGACTCCTGCAAGCAGCAACTTGTTCCATTGGAGCAACTTGGGGCACAGAAGCGGGCTGTCCCAGGGGCGGATGGTGGAAGCCTGGCCCAGTGCAGAGGGCGGGGCGGGCGGAACAAGTGCCGGGGTCCGGAGACCCTCAACAGGGCCCTCTCCACTACATCAAACGCCGAAGGGGAGCCGACCTCGACCAAAGGATCCGACAATCGGCTCCCCCTCGGATCCGAAGAGTGGATCGGAGCCGGCGCCGAAGCGCTCGGATCCGAAGGGACAATGCGCTCCGACACCGACGGCGCCGAAGGAGCACTGATCCCCCCGGACCCGAGGCTCGGATCCAGGCTCCGAGAGGTCGGATCCGATGCACTCGAGGGCAGGGTCGGATCCGAAGTACCAAGTACTATCGGCGCCGACCCACCCCCGGCTCCGAAGCTGCTCGGCTCCAGCTGCTCCGAGCCCGGATAGCGGGTCGGAGAAGGAGCAATAGGTTTGAAAAAGGGTGTTGAGCTCCCCCCCAGAGGGAGGCAAACACTCCCATCTGCATCTGGGCCTGGATGAATCTTCTCATCATCCGGTCCAGATCAGCATCGAAAGGCTATCGTAGATCTCGGCGAGGCTACCGAGGTAGGCCTGGAGTGCCTCCTCGATAGCCTCGACGGAGATCGGGTCTCCTCCTCCTCAGGTCCCGGTGAAAAGCACACTGGAGACCGAGCCGACAACGGAGCCGGGGGAGAAGCCCGCTTGGCTGGCGGGGCCGAAACAGAGGTCTCGGCCCGCCGCTTGAGGTGCCTCTCCCGCCGGTCCTTTTTAGCAGCATCCCTCTCCTCCGAACCAGAAGCGGGAGGTTGAGTCCCAGGAGGAGGAGGGGTGCCACGGGGAAGAACCGAAGGCACGGTTACTCCCGAAGGAGGCGGAGGTCGGAGCCGAGTCCGGCGGTAAAGGCCCGCCAACACAAGCTTGGACCTCCGCTCCTTCAGTGCCCTGGGGTTGAACCCTGCACAAATGGAACATCCAGATGTGAGGTGTTCAACCCCAGGCATCTAACACCGAGTGTGGCCATCAGCTGGGGAAAGCTTATGGCCACACTCGAGCATTAGAAAATATAGATTTGGGCTGTTCAGCCATCCCAATCTATAAAGAAGTTACTAAACTAAAGAAACTAAACAAAATACACACACAGGCCCAACACACACACTACGCCAACAGCGAGGGGAGGGAAAAAAAGTTTTTAGATTAACTCTAAAAGTAAAGTATCAAAGGGGAAACCTACAACTTTCACACAAAAAATGAATAAAAAACTTCAAAATTCTAATATTAACAGTAGAAAACTAGCACTTAGCTGAGAGCTTTAGAAACCAATCCAGTCACCATGCGCGGCAAACGAGATCTGAGGTCATGAGGGTAGAGCAGGGCATTATGGGTGAGGGGAGGAGTTGAGAGCTTGGATCCATAGCTGGAAAACCATGCCGGTTCGGATCCGATATCGGATCCATAACCCACAGGTTGCAGACAAATGAATCTCCTACTTCAGATCTCAATGTTTCAACACAGAAAATAAAACACTAACAGCTTGAGAGTAAGAGGATCTGCGTCTGTGGCCATATGGAGGCAAACGACATCTGAGGTATGTTAGGCTGGTGGGGCATTTTGGATAAAGGGGGGGACTCCAGAGTTTGGATACAAGGATCTGGAAAAAGTGGTCAAGTCGGATTCGAGACTCCTCAGTTGTGGAACGAATGAAAATGACAACATCCTTAGTTTCAGGTTAATTAGGGCCTGTGTTAGCTATCTGGCACAAAGGTCCCTATTAAGAGGGTTAAACTTCATTATTTGAGGATGTACATAGTTGTGTGTGTTTGCACCAATTCAACAGGTTATGGGGGTGTTCTGGGGTTGTGCTTGTTTTTTTTGAGGGTTTTTATTAAAACCAAAAGTCTTGTAAAATGTGACATGGGTTCCAACACTGATAAGAAAAAACTAAATAAAGTATTAACGTGTAAAACATTAACGGGTGCATGTATCACAAAAACTGGAAACAGACATTTAAAAAAGCCACCACATATATAATAGGTGGGAATAATGACTTCTTATTACCATAATGGTGACACTTTCCATATTATCTTGGAATATGAATGGTCTTAAAGGTATAGTCAAAAAGTAAAGTATACTTACTTATATTTAGAAATGCAGAGTGCAAATAGTAATGCTATAGGTTCACCTTTGAAAGAAGTGAGCATGTGAATTTGATAAAGAAAGGATTTCAGCATAGAGATCTTGCAGAATATCAGGGACTAAGAAAAAGAAGAGTACTTGCATTAATTGCTAGAAGTATTCCAGTAGTGATAGAAGAGGAAAAAAAAATAATAATCGTGTCAGATTTGTAGTATTAAAGGGGCTGCTGGCAATGGATGAGGATTATACTGGCATGTATTTATATTCCACCAAAAACTACCATTTTGGAATTAAAGAAACTTGGGGAGAAATACTTAGCTTTTAACACGGAACATTACTTATAGATAGGGACTGGAATTTGATTTGCAATAATGAGGATGTATCTGGTAGACCTAGAAGAGAAAATATAACAAAAGATGGTAGATTTTGGAAGAAATTTATGAAAATATTTGGTATGAAAGACATGAATTCCATAGCAGGAATTCAGAGAGAATTTACATTATTCCCCAAGGTACAATTACAGGGCTAGACTTGACAGAAATTGTATTTCACATTTAATTAAGCACTTTGATAAACATCCAGTAACTATTTTAGATCATGCACCAATAATTACTAAGAGAAAAATGTAGGCTAATGAAGTAAAGATGAGACACTGGCACTTCCCCACCTACCAGTTAAAAAGAGAGGAATTAAAGGAATGGGTAGTGGAAATGATCTGAGAGTTATTACGGAATACAGAAAGTATCCCAGAAGTTATAACTAGTGATTAGGATAAAATGAAAGCAAAGTTTACAAACAGGGCAGATATAAAAGAAAAATAGATCTGGTTAAGGAGTAATAAGAATTATTTAGACAGGCTGACAAAGGCTAAAGTATTACAAAATAAGGGGAATCTCACAGAAAGTACAGTTTTGTACCTACCATAAATGTAGATGTTCGAGTGTTCACACTGCTGCAGTCATCACACTTGGGTTATCAGCCGTCAGGCGGTCCCGCAGCCGGCCTGAGTTCCAAAGTCTTGTTCCGGCGTCAGTTGCGGTCGCTTCTTCCCTGACGTCAGTGCGACAGGGATATAAAAAAGGCAGCCGACGCCATTTTATTCAGTTTTTCTTGCCCCAGATGTCAGGTGCCCCCAAATAGGAAGGCAATACATAATCCTAATTAAAATACATAAGTAGAAAACAATAGCAACAGCTGTAAGCAAATACACCATATAGAAATACATCATATAGAGTGTATAAAAAGGGAGGTATAGATAAAAGCCAGGTAAGAAGAGGGGATGGTGGGAGGGTAACCTGGACTGTAGCAGTGTGAACACTCGAACATCTACATTTATGGTAGCTACAAAACTGTACTATGTTCATCGTGTTACACTGCTGCAATCACACTTGGGTTGAATCCCAAAGCTAAGGCTGGGCGGTTGGTACTAAACAGGGTTTGGAGAAGCTAGTACGCCCTGCAGAACTGCAGTGGCAAAGCCAGCTCTGGTTTTTGAGTATAGAGGTAAGTGGTAGTGCTTGGTGAAGGTGTGCACTGAACTCCAAGTTGCAGCCTCCAAAATATCCTTGGTTGGTACCCCGAAGGCTGCTGATTTTGCTGAAGCCCTGGTGGAATGGGGTCTAATTTTACCAGGCACATGTTTCCCATGGTGTGTTGCAGAAAAGTACAGTTTTGTACCTACCATAAATGTAGATGTTCGAGTGTTCACCCTGCTGCAGTCATCACACTTGGGTTATCCTGCCGTCAGGCGGTCCCGCAGTCGGCCTGAGTTCCAAAGTCTTGGTCCGGTGTCAGTTGCTATTGCTTCTTCCCTGACGTCAGTGCGCCAGGGGTATATAAGAGGCATCCAACGCCATTTTCTTCAGTTTTTCTTGCCCCAGATGTCAGGTGCCCCCAATAGGTAGGCAAAATATATATTGCTATATAAAAATGTACATATAAAAATAAAACAATACCTTCAGGCACAAGCAAATACACCACAGAGGTTGTATAGGATAGAATGGTATAGATAAGTCCAGCTAGCTCAGAGGGGATGGAGGGAGGGTAACCTAGACAGCAGCAGGGTGAACACTCAAACATCTACATTTATGGTAGGTACAAAACTGCACTATGTTCATCGTGTTACCCTGCTGCAGTCATTACACTTGGGTTGAATCCCAAAGCTAAGGATGGGTGGTGGAGTTAAACAGGGTTAGAAGAAGCTAGTAGGCCCTGCAAAACTGCATTGGCAAAACCAGCTCTAGTCTTAGAATATAGAGGTAAGTGATAGTGTTTGGTGAAGGTGTGCACTAAACTCCAAGTTGCAGCTTCCAGAATATCCTTGGTTGGCACCCCCCCTGAGAAAGGCTGCTGATGTAGCTGTAGCCCTGGTGGAGTGGGACCTAATGTTAGCAGGTACCGGTTTCCCATGATGTGTGTAGCAGAAACGTATGCAATGTCCTATCCATTTTGAAATGGTCTGTTTTGAGATAGCTTTTCCTTGTGATCCTGCAGCAAAGGCTACAAAAAGCTGGTCAGATTTTCTGAAAGCCTTAGTTTTATCCAAGTAGTAACATAATTGCCTGTGAATGTCCAAAGAGTGCAGGAGTCTTTCTCCTTTGTTCTGGGCATTTGGGAAAAAGGTGGGCAAATGAATGGTTTGGTTTAGGGCCACACTGGATAACACCTTTGGCATAAAGGAAGGGTTAGTTCGTAGAGAGACTCTGTCTTGATGAAAAATGAGGAAAGGCTCCACTGCCATTAGTGCCTGTAGCTCTGAGACTCTTCAAGCTGAAGTTATTGCTAGTAGCAGGGCAGTTTTCCATGAAAGAAATTTTAAATCAGCTGAAAAGGCTGGTTCAAAGGGCGGCAGTGTAAGCTTTTCCAGAACAAAGTTGAGATCCCAAGTAGGTGTTGGTGCTCTCCTGGGCGGTCTTATGTTCTTAGCCCCTCTGATTTACTGTCTTAGGAGTGGATGTGAAAATAAAGGAGGATCCGTGTTGTAATGAGCTGAAATTGCTGAGGCGTGGATCTTAACAGATTGTGCAGCATCTCAGTTAAATATTGTAGAATCTGAGGAATGTTTGGATCAAGGGGATTTTGGCCTTTAGCCTGGTTCTAGGCGCAAAATCTTTTCCATTTGTCTGAATAGGTTTTCCTGGTGCTGGGCCTCCTGGCCTCCAGAATGACATCCATAACAGCTTTGGATAGAGGTGTTGGCTGGTTGTTTAGGTAATTTGCCATGCAGCCAGGTTTAAAGTCTTGAGCTGGCTGTGTAGAATCTGATTGTCTCGCTAGGTGAGCAGGTGAGGAATTTGTGGTAAAATCCATGGTGGGCCGTGGGCCATGTACCTTAGAACTGGATACCAGTGCTGGCGTGGCCAGTCTGGTGCAATGAGTTTCATTTGTTGCCTCTCTAATCTGACTTTCAGCAGCACCTTTGCTAGAAGAGGCAGTGGAGGAAAGGCATACACTGTTAATGTTTTCCAACTGAATGAGAGGGCGTCCACTTTCCAAGCTTGTGGGTGAAATGTCCTTGTGCAAAATTTTTGAAGTTGGTAGTTTTGGGGATTGGCAAACAGATCTATGTCTGGGAGTCCACATTTTTGAGTTATCATTGCAAATACTTGTGGATGTAGTTTCCACTCGTGGGGATCCATGATGTTTCTGCTTAGGTCGTCTGCCAATGTGTTTTTCTTTCCTGGCAGGAATTGTGCTTGTAGCTGAACTTGGTAAGACAGTGCTGTGTTCCACAAGATCACTGCTTGCTTGCATAGAGTGTAGGAATGTGTACCCCCTTGCTTGTTTATGTACCGCATTACTGTGGTATTGTCCGTCTTTATTATTAGTTGTCCTGGGTGTAGAGGTCCTTGAAAGCTGTTAGGGCATTCTGTACTGCTAGCATTTCTTTTTGATTGATATGCAGATGCCTTTGATCTGTAGTCCATTTGCCCTGAAAGCACTGTCCTGTCATGTGTGCTCCCCAGGCATAGTCCGATGCATCTGTTGTCATAGTTTGCCTGGCTGTGGGTAAGGTGAAAGGCTGACCCTTGTTGAGGTGACATGCCTGTGCCTACCATAGAAACTCCTGTTGAAGGCAGGGAATGAGTAGTATCATTGTTTCCAAGCTGTGGCTGTGCTGAGTCCATACGCTTTTCAGGTACCATTGTAATTTCCTCATATGCAGTTTTGCAAATGGTATTAGTAGTATGCAAGATGCCATGAATCCCAAGGTCTGCAGAATTTTTCTTGCAGGGAGTTGGGTATTTGTTGCCATTATTTTGAAGTATTGAGTCAGCTGTTGTTGCTTGTCTGGCGTGAGATAAGCCATCTGGGCTGTTGTATTCAAGCTGGCACCCAGCAATATTATGATTTGTGAGGGCACTAGTTTTGATTTCTTTTCGTTTACTGTGTACCGTAGGCAACTTAGAAGGTGTTTGACAAATGCCAGATGCTTTAAAAGAATGTCCTTGCTTTCTGCTTGAATAAGGCAGTCGTCCAGGTATGGGCATATTTGAATTCCTCTTTGTCTGCAGTATGCAATTACTGGTGCCAGGCATTTTGTGAAGACCCTGGGTGCAGTAGATAAGCCAAAGGGCAGTGCAGAGAATTGATAATGGGTTGAACCTGCAATGAAGAGGAGGTATCTTCTGCAATTTTGTCTGATAGGGACATGCAGGTATGCCTCCTTGAGGTCCAACGTTACTAGCCAAGCATTCTTGCCCAGCATGGGAAGAAGCTGTTGTAGTGTTAGCATCTTGAATTATGGTACTTGCATATAGGTGTTCAGAATTGAAAGATCCAGAATGGGTATCCATGCTTTGTCCTTTCTTGGGACTAGAAAGAGTCTTGAGTAAAATCCTTGTCCTTGCTCCTGTGTTGGTACCTGTTGAATGGCTCTCATGTCCATGAGAACTGTAATTTGTTTTTGTGCCTCTGCCCATTGATTTGGTGGCATGTTTGGCATTCCTTTTATCTTTGGCAAGGTATGAAAGTGAAATCTGTATCCTTGTGAGACAATGTTTAGGACCCATTTGTCTTTTGTGATGATGTGCCAGTTGTCTGCAAAAAGTGGTAATTTTCCTCCCAAGGGAGCTGCCAAGATTTTTGTTTAGACTAGTTTTGACTTCTTTTCGTTTACTGAGTACCCTAGGCAACTTAGTAGGTTTTTTACAAATGCCAGATGTTTTAAAAGAATGTCCTTGCTTTCTGCTTGAATAAGGCAGTCGTCCAGGTATGGATATATTTGAATTCCTCTTTGTCTGCAGTATGCAATTACTGGTGCCAGGCATTTTGTGAAGACCCTGGGCACAGTAGATAAGTCAACGGGCAGTGCAGAGAATTGGTAATGAGTTGAACCTGCTATAAATCGGAGGTATCTTCTGCAATTTTGTCTGATAGGGACATGCAGGTATGCCTCCTTGAGGTCCAACGTTACTAGCCAAGCCTTCTTGCCCAGCATGGGAAGAAGTTGCTGTAGTGTGAGTATCTTGAATTTGGGTACTTCCAGGTATGTGTTTAGAATTGAAAGTCCAGAATGGGTCTCCAGGCTTTGTCCTTTCAGGGACCCAGAAAGAGTCTTGAGTAAAATCCTTGTGTTTGCTCCTGTGTAGGAACCTGTTGAATGGCTCTCATGTCCATGAGAGCTGTAATTTGTCTTTGAGCCTCTGCCCATTGGTTTGGTGGCAGGTTTGGCATTCCTTTTATCCTTGGTAAAGTGTGAAAGTGGAATCTGTAATCCTTGCGATACAATATTTAGGACCCACTTGTCTTCTGTGATGATGTGCCAATTGCCTGCAAAAAGTGCAAGTTTTCCTCCCAAGGGAAAGAGTTTTCCCACTTGCTCAGCTGCATGCAACAAATCTTGCATTTCCTTGTAATCAGGCTGCTCTGTAAAAATGAGCATTTTTTGTTTTAACTGAGACATCAAATATTGTTGATATTTCAGCATGTGAAACTGGCAATTTAAGGCCCTCATAGCTAGAGTAGCTGAGGTATATACTTTCTTTCCCCATCTGTCTAGTGCTCTAGAATCCCTTTCAGAGGGTACAGGATTTTTAGCAATAGAGGTCTTAACCCCTTTGGGACCCTCGGAAATGGTGTCTGGGTCAGCAACAGGGCTTTTATATAGGAATTTGTGTGAGTCAGGGACTCTGTAGTATCTGTCTGGTTTGGCTGGTGCAGGAGTTAATGAATCTGGGTTAAGGCTAGATTCTGAATAAACATCATCCACAATGTCTAACACAGGTGGAATAGCAAGGGGTCTGTGCTGAGGTAGTAAAAGGAACTCTCAGAGCCTTTTCTTAGAATCAGAGTAATCCTGGCCTTCCCAGTGGAAATGTTCCCTCATGGTATGTAAAGTTTCTCCAAAAGAGTAGTCTTCTGGGGGAGAAGCTGAAGGAATAGACTCTTCAGCATCAGAGTCTTCATAAGGGGGAAAGGAGTATTCCTGTTCCTCAGAAGAGTCTGAGGAAATGGAAACCTGGTCAGACGAAGCGTACTCCTCCTCCTGTCTAGGCCTTTTGTCAGGAGGGGGATGGGAACCCCTGATTAGGGTAATTAAGTCTTCAGCCATCTTAAGCATCTGTTTCTTAGGCATGGGGCCTTGTACTGAGACTGCTGTACAGGCTTCTTTACATTTAAAGGAGTTTTCAGCGTTGCATAGGATTTTATAGTAAGTGTAGTCGGTCTGAAGACACCTTCAGCAACTGAAGGCCTTTCAACTACACCGGTATCCCCTTCAGCAATGGAGTCGGAAGGGCCTAAAGATAAAGGCTCTGGAGGCCCAGCAATCTCCACTTGGGAGTCGGATGCAGCCTGGGGTTCTAAATCAGGGGTCGTCAGGGGCTTGGTAGGCGCCTCACTGAAAACAGGACAACCAGCGACTGGCCTAGCAGAGGCCTTGGTGTCTGGTTTGGGTCTCGGCTGCCTGTCCATATCTTTGCGCTTTTTATGCATCCCGGTCGTCGGTTGCTCCGACGGCATGGTGTAATTAAATTTTCTACCAAAATAATGTTGGGCAAAATCAAACCGACGTTTAATAGTTCATTTGTTAAACCTAGCACAAAACCGACAACCTGTGAAGTCGTGGTCTGGGCCTAGGCAAGGAATACAATAAGAATGAAAATCCTTATGAGGTATTTGCTTCCCACAAGAAATGCAATTATTAACTTTTTCTGACATCGGTCTGAGACAAGAAAAGATTCCCCAATGAGGTACTTAGCTTTATTGAAGACTTCGGTCTGAAATTTGATTTGAAAATCTCAGGAGTCGGCCGACCGGCACTTGCGAACTGCTTCTGCTTCGGGCACCGCGTGGCAAGAAAGACTGAAGAAAATGGCATCAGCTGCCTCTTTTATACCCCTTATCGCACTGACGTCAGGGAAGAAGCGACCGCAACCGACGCCGGACCAAGACTTTGGAACTCAGGCCGGCTGCGGGACCGCCTGACGGCAGATAACCCAAGTGTGATGACTGCAGCAGTGTAACACGATGAACATCAAGAGGAGGCACACCTGCAGTGCAAAAGACAAAATAAGGGAATACCTGGATAATATGCATGAGTTTACAAATTTTGCTGTTAAGCAACTCTTTTTGGATAACAACTCCAGAGCACAAAAACGTCTGGCACAATGACTTAGGCAACAGAAAGCAGAAATGGTTGTTACCAAACTTATGGTGTCTATAGCAAGAAAAATAACAGGAGATCCTGCAGTTGTATCAGATTTTGGAAATTTTATGAAAATTTGTGTAAAGCAGAGAAGTAGAGAAATCAAGAAAAAGCACAAATGGAAATATTGATGGAGGACTTAAATACGCCAAGGTTAGAGGTAGAGGAAGCTCAACAAGTAACAACTAAAATAGGAGGATATGAGATAAAAATGGTGACAAATAACCACTCTACAAGAAAGTCTCCAGGAAATTGTAGAAAAACTTACCAGCTTAAATGTAAACCCATATGTCACAAGATGGGTTGCAAACTGGCTTAAGGACAGAACCCACAGGGTTAGAGTTGCTGGCGCTATGTCAGACTCCAAGCCGGTCACAAGTGGTGTCCCACAGGGCTCTGTCCTTGGCCCCCTATTGTTCGGCATCTACTTCTCAGAAGTACAGGCCAACATGGGAGGACTTTGGCTGACAAAGTTTGCAGATGACTGCAAACTGGGTGCCATAGTGGAAAGTGCATCGGACACGGATAACCTTCAGAAGGGACTCACGGAAACAGATAGCTGGTGCCAGAGCCATGGCCTGAAGTTAAACGCCAAAAAATGTATAGTCATACCCTTCGGGAAAAACAAGGTAACCCCAAGCTACCATATAGGTGGCAATCCACTAAGCACAGAAGAGGTTATCAGGGACCTGGGGACCCAGGTTGACAGTGGCCTTTCTTTTGACACTCACGTTGCTAAAGTGGTTAGAAAGACCTTCTACATTGCCCACCTGATCATGAAGGGATTCACATCCAGATCTAGTGAGGTCATTGTTCCCCTGTACTCTTCACTTATCAGACCAATGATCGAGTACAATGCCCCATTCAGGATGCATCTCACCCGACATCTGCAGCAATTGGAGAGACCCCAAAAGTTCCTCACCAAAAGGATAAAGGGACTCCAAAATCTGTCATATGCTGCCAGAATGAAGAAACTCCAGCTCTATTCAGTCGCATACCGTCTGCTCAGAGGTGACATGTGCCTGACACACAAGGCCATGTCCAACCCGGAATTAATGGACATGCTCCACCTCAAAAAATCCAAATCCACCAAAACCACTAGAGCAGCGACTTAAACCTTAGCACGGATATAAATAGGACGTGCTGGAGGGATAGATTTATCACTCAGAGACTCCCTATGCTGTGGAATAAAATCCCGGTCCATGTGAGACAGAGCACCTCGCTGGCTCTGTTCAAGAGAAATCTTGACCTGTGGATGGGAGATCGTAGGTTTACCCCGGGAATCATCTCTGTGTCACTGCTGGACAGAGGCACAACAAACTAATGGGCACAGTATTTTTTCATATAAGGGGTGGCGTAAGCCACAAAAATTTGGGCTAGGCTTATAAATGCCTTAGGGCAGATAGCCTAGTATAAATCTATGAACCTAATAGATGGTATTCCATTGGAAGTTTGAAAGTTAGGAGAAAAGATTGAAAGTTAGGAGGAAAGAAAGTGATAAACATCTGAAATATTTTAAAAGGAGGGGAGACAGCAACACACTGGAAAAGTGGTTGTAGTCCCTGTAATACTTAAAGATAGTAAAGACCCATACGATCCAGCTTCATAGGCATATTTCAATTTTAAACCAAGATTATAAAGCATATTTATGTTTATAATGGCTAAATGAATGGGAAAGATGATGCCAAGATTGACAGACATGGACATACATGATTTTGTGGAAGGGAAGCAAATGTTTGACAATAATAGAAAAATGATGATCCAGACGGAAGAAGAATGTAGGAAAATGACTGTTATTGTTAGGTCTTGATGCAAAGAAAACATTCAACAGAGTAAGATGGGGTTTATGAGTAGGGCAATGGAAACATTTGCATTTCCTGATACAATAATAAGGTTAATTAGATGGAAAAATGAAGGATCGGGGAGGAAAAACTAAAGTGGGAGGGCTCGTCTCTGATAAGTTTTGTCTGAACACAGGAACCAGGCAGGGATGTCCTCTTTTCCCTTTGTTATTTGCATTACATTTGCTTATGATACACTGGCAAAGAAAATAAGGGACTCAGAAATTCAAGGATATAATTGGTATGGTATTCAAATAAAATGGCTTTACTTGTAGATGATATTATTTTGTACCTAATGGAACCAGAACATCTAGACATCTCAGTTTTGGGGAATATTCTGTGACAGTTCTGGGTCTTTTGGGGATATAAAATTAATGAAGATAAAAAGTACAGTTTTGTACCTACCATAAATGTAGATGTTCGAAGATCCACATTGCTGCAGTCCTTACATATGGGTAGTCCGCTGTCCTCGGTCGGCCCGAATACCAAAGTATTATGCTGACGTCGGTCATGGGCGCTCAGATCTGACATCAGAGCGTCAGGGTATAAAAGCGCATGACCGACGTCATATCCTCAGTCTTTTCTTGCCCCAGATGTCAGAAGGCCCTAAAAAGAAAGGCCACAGCCCAAAAACAGGATACCTCCCAAAAACATGCCCAACAACAACCATCCCAAACCATATAACCATGCCAAACTACAGAGGGAAGGAGGGAGGGTAATTTGGACTGCAGCAATGTGGATCTTGAACATCTACATTTATGGTAGGTACAAAACTGTACTATGTTCTTCATCTCACATTGCTGCAGTCCTTACATATGGGTAGAATCCCAAAGCAGAGGTAAAGGGAGGATGGCAAAATCATAAAGCATTAGGGGCTGCTAAAATGCCCTGTAAAATTGCAGTGGCAAATCCAGCCCTAGACTTAGAATAAAGAGGAAGGTGGTAATGCTTGGAAAAAGTATGTACTGAACTCCAAGTGGCTGCTTCCAAAATATCTTTTGTAGCTACCCCCCTTAGAAAGGCAGTAGAAGTGGCAGTAGCTCTAGTGGAATGAGGTCTAATCTCCTTACCATGATGGGAATAACAGAAAGAAATACAAAACCCAATCCATTTAGAAATAGTTTGTTTTGAAACAGGTTTTCCCCGAGAACCCAAAGCAAAAGAAACAAACAACTGCTGAGACTGCCTGAACCCCTTGGTTCTGCTCAAATAATAACGCAACTGCCTGTGAATATCCAAAGTATGCAAAATCTTCTCCCCTTTATTTTGAGGGTTTGCATAAAAAGTAGGCAAATGAATAGGTTGGTTCAAGGCCACACTAGAAACCACTTTAGGCATAAAAGAAGGATTAGTACGCAAAGATACCCTATCCTTATGAAAAATCAGGAAAGGTTCCACTGCCATAAGGGCCTGTAATTCAGAAACCCTTCTTGCAGAGGTAATGGCCAACAAAAAAGCAGTCTTCCATGATAAATACTTTAACTCGGCAGTAGCTGCAGGCTCAAAAGGTTGTAGAGTAAGCTTTTCCAACACAAAATTGAGATCCAAAGCAGGAGTAGGAGCTCTACGTGGGGGTCCTATGTTCTTTGCCCCTCTAAGAAATTGCTTAAACAAAGGATGGGAAAATAAAGGAGGGTCACAGTCATAGTGAGCAGAAATGGCTGCAGCATGAACCTTTATCGAGGAGAAAGACAAACCCTTGTCCAATAACTCAGTAAGATATTGAAGAGAAACACTTAAATCAGGCTTGGAAACATCAAAGTCCTTCGCTTTGCTCCAAAGAAAAAATCTCTTCCATTTATCAGCGTAAACTTTCCTTGTACTAGGCCTTCTGGCCTCCAAAATAACATTCAAAACGTGTTGTGGAAGCTGAGACCCTCCAGGGTCTAAAACAGAATATGCCAGGCTGTGAGATGCAGAGACTGAATCTTGACATTGAGGAAGTGATTGCCCTCCTGAGACAAAAGATGCGGAATCAAAGGCAGAGGCCATGGAGGCTCCCGTACCAAACTCCTCAGTAGTGGGTACCAGTGCTGTCGAGGCCAATCCGGCGCTATCAGAATCATGGATGGCTTGTCTAGTCTGGCCTTCAGGAGTACTTTGGGAATGAGAGGCAGAGGTGGAAAGGCATAGACATGAAGATTGCTCCAACTGAATGATAGAGCATCCACCTTCCAAGCTGTGGGATGAAACATTTTTGTGCAAAACTTTGGCAACTGGTAATTTAGTGGAGAAGCGAACAGATCTATGTCTGGAGTCCCCCATAACACTGTCAACTTTTGAAACACGTGAGGATCCACAATTTGTCTGCTCAACACATCCGCTAAGGAGTTCTGTGCTCCTGGTAGAAACCTTGCCTGAAGATTGAGGTGTAAACTGAGAGCAGTCTCCCACAAAATCATCGCTTGCCTGCAAAGAGGGTATGAATGGGTTCCCCCTTGCTTGTTGATGTACCACATGACAGTAGTGTTGTCTGTTTGAATCAACACCTGTCCTGGGTGAAGTAAATCCTTGAAAGCCATCAATGCAAATTGGACTGCTAACATCTCCTTCAAGTTGATATGCAAATGTTGAAGTCTGACAGGCCACGTGTCTTGCACCCATTTTCCATTGAGGTGTGCTCCCCAAGCCTTGTCCGAGGCATCTGTCGTTAGAATCTGACTTCGCCTCTGGTCGGGTCACAGAGAGTCCCTTGTTTAGGTGACATTCCTGAGCCCACCACAAAAATTCTTTCTGAATGCAAGGTATTATCTGAATGACAGTGTCTAGATCTTGGCAGTGTTGTGTCCATACATTTTGAGATACCATTGAAGCTTCCTCATATGCAGTTTGGCATTGGGAAGCACCAGAATACAAGATGCCATGAACCCCAAGGCTTGAAGGACTGTCCTTGCAGTCAGCCTGGACTGTAGAGACATTTGATGGAAATAAAGAGAAAGGTTTCTTTGTTTGTCCGGGGTCAAAAAGGCCATCTGGGAAGCTGTATTCAGTCTCACACCCAGAAAGCACATGTCCTGAGAGGGTACTAGACTGGACTTTGTTTCGTTCACAGAATACCCTAGGCATCTTAACACTACCATCACATACTGTAGATGCTGAAGAAGCTTGTCCTTGTCTTGTGCAATAATCAGGCAATCGTCCAAATAAGGATAAATCTGTATTTCCTCTCAACCTGAAAAAGGCTATCACTGGAGCCAGAACCTTTGTGAACACTCTGGGCGCAGTAGATAAGCCAAAGGGCAATGCAGAGAACTGATAATGTAAACTTCCAGCCAGCGCAGGTACCTCCTGCAACTGGGCCTGATAGGAACATGAAGATAAGCCTCTTTTAGATCCAGAGTTACCATCCAGTGATCTTTTCCCAGTAAAGGTAAAAGCTGTTGTAACGTTAACATTTTGAACTTTGGAATGTCCAAATAAGTATTGAGGAGAGATAAATCCAAAATCGGTCTCCACGTGTTCCCTTTCTTTGGTACTAGAAACAGGCGAGAATAAAATCCTAGACCCACTTCTGACAGAGGGACTGGCTGTATAGCTCCCATTTGAAGAAGTAATGAAATCTGTTTGTGAGCCTCTATCCTTTGCCGAGGGGGAACGTCTGGCATGCCTTTGAAAGGAGGCAATGTATGGAAATAGAACTTGTAGCCTTGGTTTATAATGTCCAATACCCATTTGTCCTGGGTGATTAAAAGCCAGTTTTGCTTGAAGAGCTAGTTTTCCTCCCAAAGGAGCTGCCAGGCAAGAAAAATATGGCAGCTGAAAATGCAGGTCATTGGGCCTGTTTACGAAAGGACTGGCCCCTACCCTCACCAGCAGATTGAGCAGGCGAACTCCATGTTCTGGACCTGAAGGTACTCTGAGCTCTGCCCCTACCACGTCTAGATCTACCCCTAGACTGAGAATCAGAAGAAGGGCACGTCCACCCCTTAGTAGGCCAATTTCTACTAAACTTTGGAGGTTGTACCTGCAAAAAATCTTTAACAGTCTGCATAGACTTAGCCTTGTCTTCCATTTTTTTCAAAACAGACTCCACAGGGGAACCAAACAACACGTCCGACTGTAAAGGGGCATCCAGAATTCTAGATTTAACATGTTCAGATAAATTCTGATCCTTCAGCCAGGCATGCCTACGAAGAACTGAACCAGTGGCAGCCACTCTAGAAGAAGCCTGTAAAGCATCAAAACCACACTGCAAAGAATGCTTCCCCACCTGATCAGGGACATGCACCAAATCTTGCAATTCTTTACACTCTATGCCCTCTGCCAAAGCATCCACTTTAGATTTTAGCTGAGAAAGGAGGAAATTCTGATACTACAACATATGAAACTGGCAATTTAAAGCCCTCATTGCTAAAGTAGAAGAGGTATACACCTTCTTACCCCATCTGTCCAAAGCTCTAGCTTCCTTATCTAGAGGGACTGGATTCTTTACAACAGAGGCTCTAGCACCCTTAGGCCCCAGACTAATAGTTTCTGGGTCCGCCCTAGGACTCTTATACAGATATTTATGAGCCTCAGGTACCCTATAATACCTGTCCGGTTTAACTGGTGCAGGAGGCATAGAATCTGGATTAAATGAAGCCTCCGAAAAAACATCCTGAACAACATCCAAAACAGGAGGTATAGCCAAGGGTCTGTGCTGTGGTAAAAACAAGAACTCCCTGAGCCTCTTCCTTGAATCTGAAAAATCCTGTCCTTCCCACTTAAAATGCTCCCTCATAGAGTGTAGGGTTTCTGAAAAGAAAAATCCTCTGGAGGAGAAGCAGAAGGAGTGGAATCCTCTGCATCAGAATCAGAATAAGGAGGAAAATCTTGAATGTCTTCAGCAGAAGACTCTGAATCATCTGAGGCCTGCTCCAAACATTCCAACTCTGGCCCTACCCTGGGCCTCTTATCAGGAGGGGGCATAGAACCTCTAATTAAAGTAATCAAATCTTCTGCCATTTTAAGCATGTGCTTTTTAGGTACAGACCCTGAAGAACCAGAACTGACACCAGAGGAAGGCAAAACAGACCTGCCCTTAGAAGGAGCCTTAGAAACAGTAGCAGAAGGCCTAACCACCTTAGGCATAGAAGGGAGAATAGTAACCTGAGAGGCCCCTTCAGCCTGACCTGCCTCCTGTGAGGCCACATCTTGTAAAATCAAAGTTTCCCCCTGGGACTCAACAGAAACTTCAGCCGGATCCACCTGCACTGTAGCCTCTAAAGGACCGGCATCCGAAACGGACGAATCATCCTGCCTAGAGGATCCGACGGCATATTATAATTACACCGCTTGCCAAAGACTAACCTAGCGCAATCTAACCTTCGTTTTATAGTGCGTTTATTAAACCTAGCACAAAACCGACACCCAACTACGTCGTGCTCTGGTCCCAGGCACGGAATACAAAGCGAGTGGTAATCCCTATGCGGTATCTGTTTCCCACAAGAAATATAATTATTCACTTTTTCTGACATCCGGAAAATAACTGAGGCAAGAAAAAACAAAAATATTACCCAACGGGGTACTTAGCCCAACTTGGTATCGGTCTGAAACTCCGAATACGAAAAATTTCAGAACGCCGAACGGCACTTGCAACGCTGCTTCTGCATCGGACCATGCGGCAAAAAAGACTGAGGATATGACGTCGGTCATGCGCTTTTATACCCTGACGCTCTGATGTCAGATCTGAGCGCCCATGACCGACGTCAGCCTAATACTTTGGTATTCGGGCCGACCGAGGACAGCGGACTACCCATATGTAAGGACTGCAGCAATGTGAGATGAAGAACATCAAAGGCTATAGCTACACATTATGTATCCACACATGAATTGATCCAGCAATACCCACATTTATGGGGACAGAATAAAATGAAGTACTTAAGACTATGGATTAAAAAGGATTTGATTATAGCAGCAAGGACATGTGTGAAGAAACTGCACAAAAGATGATACAAAAGCTGAGACACTGAAGTTATTGCCTATGGGTATGGATTGCAAAATACAAGCAGTAAAAACGTTTTTAGTCCTTTTAGTTTTAAATACAGGTCAGGCACATTTTATCAATTAGAGAAGTTGTGGAAAGTAATTTTATTTGGGTGGGCAAGAGGGGAAGAACCATGTGGGGGTAAGCTGATCCTTCCAACACAACAAGGAGGTTTAGGATTACCTGATTTGAAGGGATATTTTTGAGCTACACAGTTAAGGCTCTTATACATAAATCTAACAAAAAGCTGCAATTCAAAGTGGAAAGGGATGATGATAAAGTAGGGGGATAATTCAAGAAATAGGGAAGAAAGGTTATTTGGACGCAGATCCTTAAGAAGTACAACAGTCATACAGAATACTATATTCATAAATTAGCAGAAAGTAGATTAAGAACTAAGCCAAAACAAGAATGAAGAAAGGAGATTCTGATGACAGGAATAACTGCAATTAGAGGTAAGAAAATAGACAAGAGGGGGCTCAAATGTCATGGAAGAAGCTGGCAAGGGAGCCAAGGTATTGGAAACAAATAATTAGAGAAGGAAAGGTAACAGAAGGGGAAGAGGCCAAGAAAACATTTGGATTACAGGCTAGTGACTACCCTCCCTATCAGGGATGATATCAAAGTACAGGCAAGGAGAAAGGGACAGGGAAACCCTAAATAAAAGGCCTACACTGTTTTTTAAATGAAGCTAGAACAGAAGCGCATGTTAAAAATAGGATAATTAGTAGTACGGCATATAAAACACTGCATGATAACTATATGAATCAATGAGAAGATGTCAAAAAGAATGGGAAGCAAGATTAGACATGTAATTCACAAAGAAACAATGGGAAGACATATGTAAGGCTCTCAAAAATGCAACAAAGTCTAGAAAATTTAAGATTTTGCCTGGAAGTATTTGGATGGATATTTTTATACCCAAAGCAGACTCCACAAATAACTTTTCCTCAGGTAGATGCCAAATGTTGGAGGTGTGATGGGGAAGAAAGAGGTAACTGGTAACATATGTTTTGGGGTGTAATAAGTTGACAGACTTTAAAAATCCCATACAGAGTATTCTGTCATGAACATTGGACGAGCAGATGAGTGTAACTAAGGAAATAATTATTTTGAGCTGGGATACCATTACTAGAATCTCCTTGTGTTCTGACCAAGTGTGCTTCTCAAACAATATGGAAATATACAGCTGATAAGTATATTCTTTGGCACTTTTTAACTCTTTAGAGTTCTGCACAGTCTTAATTTTTGCTTGACTGAATTATTTATGTATTTGCTGGCATTGTTTTCTGATACTCTTAAGTGTCTCCATTTTGAGTTTTTCCTAATTTACTGTTTTCTGCACATTTTTAGTAATTTTTAATTTAATTGCATTTATTTAAACTGTATTTGCTTTAATATTGCTACACACACGTGTGCTAACTTGCAGTGTATTTGAATTGTTTTACTGCTGTTTTAGCTGCTTTTCTGTAAAAAAAAAAAGTTCTAAGCTTGTTTCCTACCTTTCCTGTAACTAATGTAGTCCAGATACAGATTTGTGTATCCAGGACTGTTTGTAAGCTTTGAGCCCCCCCAAGCCTTTCTGTATGGGAGTGAAACCTTCTAGCTTATCAGTGGGAGTGGTAAGCACTAGGTAGCCAATGTACCACAAGAGGAATGGTTTCTGGCCAAGAAATTGTAGTTTAGTGGCTGCTTGGGCAGTTTTTCCATCCCCTTCAACTTTCTGGTTTAAAAAGCCTGTGTTTGCATGGGTTTGCACCTGTTTAAGCTCTGCTCACTGGCGCCAAGCTGAGGTACACTATTACTGGTGCCAGAAAGTCTGCTCTTCAGTTTTTCCCTTAGATCTTGCTAGCTCTTTTTCTCTTGCACTTCAGTAGCCTAATCGCTTTGCACTGCAACAGGTTCTTGTAGCAATTATTATAGCACACCTAAGAGCCATCAGCACTAGTTGTTCTTCACGGAAATAGCTCCAGTACTTAGTAGTTATGACCACCCCTCCTGGATTGATTAAAGGAAAGTTCCCTCTGTTTTCTCCAATTAACCTGGTGTACTTGGGCATTCTGAGGCAGTGGAGCAACTGCCTCATGTACACAGATAACCCTCTCCTCTTACCTCCCAACACTCAGACTTGTGAGAGATGCACTTATATCACCAAATTGGAAGCTATGCACTCTCCAGCCAAAACCGGACTA
Organism: Protopterus annectens; assembly: GCF_019279795.1. Classification (NCBI taxonomy): domain Eukaryota; kingdom Metazoa; phylum Chordata; order Ceratodontiformes; family Protopteridae; genus Protopterus; species Protopterus annectens. The sequence continues at coordinate 242,111,463 of NC_056732.1, read as the reverse complement.
GCTGGTTAAGAGGAGAAGGTCAACACCTGCACCACACCACATGGAACACATGAACCTCCAAAACACCCACTATCACAGCTCTCACATAAGAACACAAACCACACATTCACCTTTGTGTAGGCACTCAATAGAAATGTATCCAAACAGCAGAGACCTCCAAGACAGAAACTCACTCGACCACCACAACACAGCACAAACTACAGGACACATAGCTCACCTCCACAGTGTGTCCCTCAACCTAAGCTGCTAAGGCTAAACACCTTGCCCAATACACTAATCATAGCTGACTCAATAGTGAGGCGCACAGATGTCCCACTCATTAGGTTGAATAAGGAGAATTAATAGTCAGCTGTCTATCAGGTGCCAGAATCTGACACATAACACACGCACTCAGGTCACTCCACAACAAGTACAAGTATGACTCTATCATTGTCCATGTGGGTGTCAATGAACTGAGATGCACCTCAATGGACTACATGAAAAGAGACATGGTGGAGCTCCCATATTATGTGGCCCAGGCAGGTACCTAGCCCTGAGCAGTATCCTACCGTCACCCAGAATGATACCGCAGTGCAAACAAAAAATGATTGACTTCAACAATTAACAAAGGCAAATAGTAACCGTACTCAACAAATCACAAAAATAAAAAATAAAGACTGCACGGATATCCCAAAAAAGTTTTAATCACACATACATTAAACAGCAAGCGCTTTCGTCACCTGTAGTGACTTCTTCAGAATTCAACAATTGGCTGTTTCTGGTGTCATTCTAAGGGGATCAAGTAGCTGTCTGCTTGGGAAGACATGATTGACAGACCTCGATCCGTTGCCAGAGATGGCCTGCATCTGTCACCCCTGGATTTCCGGGTACTGGCTAAGGCTCTTGCCACCCCTATAGTGCTTCTTTTAGGAGGTGTTCCAAAGACCAAGTTACCACCATAACAGCTATACATAAATGCAATCTGTGGGTCATGCTGCTCAACGCTAGAAGTCCAAATCTCAAGATGCACTTGCTCGAAGTACTCCTCAAAATGGAGAACATCAACATTTGTGTTGTAACGGAGACCTGGTTTAAAGCGGCAGAAAGCACCCTGCACTACCAGGCTATAACTCATTCCACACCTTTCGGCCCGAAAACATGGACCGAATCTCCAAAGGCGGTGGTAACTCCATATTCATTAAGGATATGCACACCTCCAGACTAGTAACCCAGCATAATGCATCTGAGATACTTCAGGTACAACTAACACTGGGTAAGACTGCAATCCATGTCATAGCCTGCTACAGGTCCCCAACCATGTCCTTAGACTCTCACTCCATGTTCCTAAGCACCCTGGAATCTATCAAGGTCCAACCCGACACTCTCATACTAGAAAATTTCAACTACCACTCCCATCACCTGGGAAAACTACTCAAGCACCAATGCACTGGCCCAATGCTTCCTGGAATTAATAAAATCCAATGCCTTAGATCAGCTCATTCTTACCCCCACTAGAGGAAGCAACATCCTTGACCTGGTCATTACTAACATGGGCAGCCGTTGCTCTACACCAATATTCAATTCCTCCCTGGTTACATCCGACCACAAACTAATCAACATGGCAATCCACATCTCATCCACACCCCCAGCAAAGGTAGTCATCGGCTCATAGGTGCGTACTAGGCTAATGGCCCTGGAGCCTTTACAAGCCTAACCCATAGAAGTGCTCTGGCATTGTGCTGCCCGACATTAGTTCCCATTGCCTCTATCAGGTTGAGCCACTGGAGTGATCCCCGGGGTGAACTTTCTATTTCCCATCCACTCATCAAGACTTCTCTTGAAGAGGGCCAGTGAAGTGCTCTGCTCGACATGTATGGGAAGTCTATTCCAGAGTATAGGCAGTCTCTGGATTATGAAAAACTTCTCCAAAGCTGACATTGGAAGCCTAAAAAAAGAGGTGGCTAACTTCACAGCACCCATGCCAATGAAAAATAGATGCATGACTGCCGAATCATACACCAGTGCACTGTATGAACACGTACATAAATGCATGAACTAGCCATACCCAACAGAACCAAGATGCGATCCTCCAAAAAAAAGGAAGCCAGTCTGATGGTCCCCTGCCATTAATAAACTCTACAACAGAAGGAAGAAACTGTTGCAAAAAAAGGTGAAGTCCCAAGAGTGGAAAAATTCCCTTATTAGCCTCAACAAAAAGTTGAGATCCTTCATCAAAACCTCCAAAGCCAGCTATGAAGGCAGAATTGCGGCAGACACTAACAAAAACCACAAAGTCTTCTTTAGTTATATCAAGAATCTCCATGGCAATACCCAGATATGCGCTGAGTTACTGCACAATGGTACCTCCTATACTGAGCCAACAGATATTGCCAACATACTGGCCGACAGATTCAGTGCCAACTTCACCCCTTTCTCCCCTCCTAAAGGACCAATCTCAATATCGGAAAGATGCCAGTCACCCTGCATTACTGCAGCACAGGGTAAAGCTGCATTGTCTAAGGCCAAGAATACAGCTTCCATGGGACCCGACAATATCCCTGGATGTGTTCTACATGAATTAGAAAGTGAACTGGCACCACATCGATGTGCTCTGTTCACTCACAGACTCACCTCAGGCTTTGTCCCTACTGAATGGAGCACTACTACAATCATCCCTCTCCATAAAGAAGGTGCAACTACAGACCCTGGGATTTATCACCCCATTAGCCTGACAAGCCTGATATGTAAGGCTATGGAGCGCATCATCATGAACCTAATTAACACGGATATAGGAAATCTCGAAACTCTAGATCCCATGCAATTTGGTTTTGTGAAAGGTAGATCTTGCCTGCTCAACCTGGTTGACTTCTTTGAGTCAGTCACCCGAGCTGTGGATGAAGGTAAGGCAGTTAATACAGCCTACCTCAATCTGGCCAAGGCCTTTGATACCATTCCTCACTCAGGAATTATTGACAAATTCACCAAACTAGGCATCAACCCCTATATCGTTAGGTGGATTGCAAATGGGCTCACAGATAGAACACACTATGTGAAAGTAGCGGACTCAAGTCAGACTGCCGACCAGTCTCAAGTGCAGTCCCACAGGGATCAGAGTCCTGGGTCCTCTCATGTTTGGCATCTACTTCTCAGAAGTCCAGGCCAACACAGAGGGACTCTGTCTGACCAAATTCGCAGATGACTGCAAGCTGGGAGCCATTATTAACCCCCCAATTGATGTAGACATCCTACAGAAAGGCTTCACTGAGACCAATGACTGGTGTTGAAACCATGGCCTTAAGCTTAATGCCAAAAAATACATCATAATTCCCTTTAGGAAAAACTCAGTTCCCACTAATTACCACATCGATGGGAGCCCACTGAACACTGAAGGGGTTATAAGAGATCCGGGGACACAGGTTGACAGCAACCTCGCCTTTGACCTTTGCTACTATGGTCAGAAAGTCCTTCTATGTGGCACATCACATTACCAAGGGTTTTGCATCCAGGAAGAAAGAGGTCATCATTTCTCTCTACTCTTCCCTCATTAGACTAATCATAGAGTATAATGCCCCATTTGGCATGTACCTCACTATACACCTGCAACAACAGGAGAGGCCACAAAAGTACCTCACGAAAAGGATTCTAGGCCTTAAACACATGTCCTACATGGACAGACTCGAAAAAACTCCAGCTATTCTCTGTCTCATATCGTCTACTAAGAGGCGATCTCTGCTTGACTTACAAACCCATGTCTGACCCAGCTCTGCTAGAAATGCTACATCTAAAGAAATCCCAGTCCCTCCGCACCACATGTTCCAGAGACCTCAACCTCATTACCACAATCAACAGAACATGCTGGAGGGACTGGTTCATAACCCAGAGACTGCCCATGCTCTGGAATAGACTTCCCATACATGTCAAGCAGAGCACCTCACTAGCCTTCTTCAGGAAAAATGTTGATGAGTGGATAGGAAATAGGAAGTGCACCCAGGGATCACTCCAGTGGCTCTACTTGATGGAGGCACAGGGAACTAACGATGGGCGGCACAATGCCAGGGCACTTCTATGGGCTAGGCTTGTAAAGGCCCCGGGGCCATTAGCCTAGTACACACCTATGAATTGCCTAGATATACTACGGCTTTATTAAGATTAATAACAATGGCTTCCAAAAAATGTGTTGCTAGAAATAGTGAATACTGTAAGACAAATAAGAGAACAGGAAGTGGGATCTTTAGAAAAAGATAGAAGTAAACTACATAGACAAAATGGAAACAGTGGGAACAATACATGCAAAAAAAATGTTTTGGAGGAGGAATGAGGTTTAAGAGAAGGCAGGAACTGAATAATTTATGTAATGCTGCTTAGGTTATAGGATATTTAAAAATATATGTATAATGTTTGTAAATCTGTCATTAATATGGTTTGATTACTTTCATATACATGCAAATTTCCCTATGTAACAAGTAATAATTCAATAAAGGTATTTAAAAATAATATGCCTAATTGTTAATATCCTTTTGGAATCACAAATACTGCAGGTTTAGAAAATAAGAACTTAAATTAAAACACCAAAATCAGTGTATACATTTACCTCCATTAGTTCTGAACCCTGTATTCATATCTGAAAATGTGGTATTTGTTTTCCAAAGTACATATTATTGCATTAATTAGTACTAAATTGAATCCCATAATGTTTGCCTCAGTTTAGCACCCTAGCCAAAAAAAAGGTATTTATACTTGTTGTACCAACAGATTTTATTATTTGGAAAAGCAGGGAAAACAAAATTAAATAGCAAAGGTCCCAAAACAGAAATCTGGGGTACACCCAAAATACTGACAAATAACCTCATTGATGACCATCACTAATGACCTGATCTTTCCTTCGAACCATCCAATTAGTAATCCAATTATCAAAACAGAACAGCAACTATACATAACTAATGTCAGCAAATCATAAAATTCAATCAAATTTGTTTGGGTGAATCTACCTTTAATAAACTCATATTAGCTGATATCATACAACTATTTATTATCAATCTCTAACTGTAATATGTTAGAAGCACATCTCTCAACAATCTTTCCAGTAATAGATGTAAGGCTAACAGGTCTACAATTACACACTTTTCCTTTTTTATACATTGGTGTAATATTAGCTATTTTTCCATGAATATGGAGCAATAGATTTATTCAAAAATGAGTTAAAAACACCAGGCATTATGGAACCAAATTCCTCCATCATACTGATTAGCATTAGCAGAGGGATATTGTTCGGACCCAGTCAGGACCCACAGAAATCAAATTAGATAAAGTCATAAATAATTCAGCTATCACTTCATGTGTAATGATGGGGCAAACTGAGTTTGTTGCATAAACAGGAACTAAATTCTCCAACATTCCAGATGTACTGAACTTCAGTGACATGATTGACTGGGTGGTTGGCATAACGGTTAAGGTGTTTACTTCATAGACACAAAGTACAGGGTTTGATTCTCACATTTAAAAGTTGTTGGGGGTTGGTGTAATGGCCAAGGTGCCTACCTCTCAGACACAAAGAACAAGGTGTGATTCTCACCTTTGAGGAGAAATAGGCTAGGCTTAAAATAGCCCGCAAGGGCAACTAGCCTAGTACTTATCTATGAACCTATAAGATAAGTACCTGATTATCATCCAAGAGTCCCACTGTGTCATGGCAGTGGTAGTACACATTAACAAAATTATGGATTACATCTTACTTCTTGATTTTGCTTGATCCAGAAGAAGTAATATTTGTAAGCACATGTTGGTTTGCCTTCCATAATGTGATGTCAGTTTAACATATGATGTTAACGTTAAAATGTTGGATGAAATACTGTTTAAATATAAGAATATTGAAATGGAGAATGCATATTTGAGGGAATGTTTGAGTTTAAAAATAGTGCCAAAAGGCTTAAGAGTTTGCAAATACCCTAATAAAGTGAAGGAAGGGAGCGAGTTCCATCACGAATTAATAGGCATTTTTGACAACTGTGGGTTTGATATATTGAAAGCTATTATAAAAGAAAATGAGAGGGAAATGGAATGTCTATATAGTAGAATTGAAGGAATTAATTCTAAAATAACTGAGGACCTGTTATTCTCTATAGAGGAAAGCCAAAGGAAATACTATGATACATTAAAAAGAATTGAAAATAGTATTAGAAATGCCTACGAAAGGAAAAGTAGAAAATTAGAAAGGGATATTAAAGAATATAAAGACAAGGTTAGCTACCCAAAACCTAGAGAATATTCTTACAAGTACAATTATGTGTATGAGAATGGTTGGGGTCAAACCGAGCCCCTGAGAATGGAGCCACATGAAACTAGGGAGGAGATAGGTAATATTAATGATAATTCTGAGTACCCCCCCCCCCCCCAAGGAGATCGGAAAGAATAAAAAATAATTATCAAAAAAACTACCAATATGGGGGGGGGGGGAGGGGCGAACAACAACAACAAGGGTTTCCAACAGTGGTAAGGTGTGACCAGAATACAACTGAAATAGAATATACTCATGACTTAATAGTTGTAGAAGGACATGTTTTCAAGTATAAAGGTTACAATATTTTTAATTACAGCAACAAGGAGCTCAGTGAAGTTCATTTTTCACTTTTTTCTAAAGGACTTAAATTTGTACCAAACAGGAAGGCAGATATAAGTAAGGTATTAATAGATCTAAAATTATTTTTAAGAAAAAAAAATTTTGAACTCTTGTTTCAAGGACAGAATACCAATAGTCCTAAAACAGAGGTGTTAAGGAAAAGGAGCACCTATAATCCCCCCTTCACCCACAACTGAAAAACTTTGAGGCTCTTATGGAAAAGAAATTAAGGGGTGAACTTTCTAAGAATAAAATTACATATAACCTTACTAAGGAAGATAATAACTTACTAAGAGATATAAGGTGTGATACGTCAATAAGGGTCATTAAACCAGATAAAGGGGGTGGTACTGTTATTATGGATCAAATTACTTATGAAGCTAAAATGATGGATTTATTAGAAAACTCTGAGAGGTATGCTAGGGCATCACTTAATGAAATAAATATAGGAAATAAAAAATATATTTGGCCCTAAACGATTTATTGCTAGAAGGCTCTATCGATTTACAAACTTTCAAATATCTACATGTCGAAAAACCCAAAGTCCCTACAATTTTTGGAGTGCTGAAGGTGCATAAAAATGCAGAAAATCCCCCAATGAGACCTATAGTTGCCTCAGAGGGTTCAGTCACAGCACCTTTGGCTAGATGGTTAGATGTTAAATTAAAGGATCTATCCATGGAAGGCAATGGTGTAGTTAAGGATTCCTGTGACTTGCTACAGAATCTAACACAAGAAGTGTACGATAAGAATATCATTTTTATTACGATTGACATTGTCGATTTATTTTCTTCAATACCATATGGAGAAGGAATGAAATGGTTTGAAGAAGCATTGGTAAAATATGGAAAATTTAGTAATAACGATTTTTATCTTATTTTAACGTTAATGGATTTAGTTTTAAGTAATAACTATATTCACTACGAAGGTGAGTTCTTTAAACAAATCCAGGGGGTAGCCATGGGGGTGAAATGTGCCCCCACATACACCAATATTATTTTGTCCGCCTGGGAGGATAGATACATTGTCAATTCTGAGTTTACACATTGTTGGAAATTTTATAGGCGCTATTTGGATGACTTGTGCTTCTTATGGATAGGATCAGAGGATGAATTTTCTGTTTTCTATAATCATATTTCAAAATCAACTGATTTTTTGGCTTTTACCTATCAGTGTGATAAGAATATTTTAAAGTATTTAGACATCTCTATAGGGAAGTGTGAACATGGTTTCTTTTCAAAAATTTAACTCTTACTTAGCCTATAATAGTGCCCACCCTTACCATCAGAAAAAAGGCATTGTCAAGGGACAATATGTAAGGGGAAGCAGAATGACATCAAGAGAATCAGATTTTAATGATGAGTGCATGATGTTGCGTGAAATGTTCAGAGATAGAGGATATCCTATTAAACTTATAGAGACAATAGAGAAGGAGGTTAGGATTGGAAGACAGGATAAATTTAAACCCATTTTAGGTGATAGAACAGGATGGAATAATGAAAAAGTGAAATTAGATAAATACGAAGGGGAAAGCAACTTTGTAGTAGATTTTAGTGGGGAAGCAGTAAAGATAAGAAAAATTCTAGAGGACGAATGGAACAGATTCAGAGAAATCTCGGACCTTGAAAGTATATTTGTACTCCCCCTAAAATGTACCTACCGGAAGGGGAAGAACTTAAAGACTATTCTGGAGGGTAAAAATGGAATGAATTTAGCTAGAGAAGGTAAAGTAGGAACCTTTAAGTGTGGACGATGTTCACAGTGCCCACATATTTGTACAAGAGAGACTATCAATATTAATAGTAGGGACTTCCTGATTCAGAGTAAACACTTTGCGAATTGTGAAACTAGTGGGATAGTATATGTAGGGTTGTGTGACCACTGCGATGCATTTTATATGAGTAAATCAGAAAGGAAACTTAAAAATAGAATATATGAGCACAATTATGAAATTAGGACGAAATGCACAAACAATGCACTTTATAGACATAAAAAATGCTGTCAGGAAGCAAATTTTAGTTTCTTTGTCCTAGATGTGGTGGAAAAGGACATAAGGGGTGGCCTATGGGAAACCTCTATAGAATACAAATAATTATTGTGGCAATTATATTTGGAAGCCAACAAACCCCCAGGTCTGAACGATACAGTTTCCCTAGCCCCAGTTTTAAAGATGAGGGCAGCAAAACTTTAGTTATTTATTTATATGGTCTGATTTTGTTTTACAAAAAGGTTTACTGTCTCTTAGAATTCTGTGAGTGTATTCTAAATCACCTTTATAAATTGTATTTTTTTAGTATTCCATTTGTGCAATATCACATTTTTACACTAGATGGTGCTAATTAACACAGATACTAAAAGTATATGACTATCCTACGAAGTATTTTACATGCATTTTAAAACGTATTTTAAAGGTATAGTTATTGTATAATAATATTAAAAATATTTTATATTAGAATGTAGGTTTTAAGGATTAGGTTTTGCGTGTATGAATTTTATAGTGCGTTTCTTTTTATATGTTAAGGTAAATATTATGTATGTTTTTTTGTGGAAGTATTTATTAAATTAAATTATTTAATTGTTTTATTGTTTTATTGATTAACTTCAGACAATTAATTTAAATGATATATAAGGATGGGTGTGTTGTAGATATGCATTCCGTTGTTCATCTGAAGAAGTCATTCGAAATGAAAATGCAGGGTGTTTTGGAAAAGCGTTAATGTGCTTTGGAGTTTTGTGAGTTCCAATAAAAGAGTGGTACGTGCAACAAAGGAGTTGAGCCTCTTTCTTTTTACCTTTGCCTTTTATGCTTGTTGGTCGGATCGTTCAGGCAACTGGTTTCATCGTTTTTTATTGTTTTGCCTTCCATAATGCCCGCAAACCATTCAAATGACCGATTTTCTCTTTGAAACTCTTCAGTAACAACAATTTCTTTCCTAAAGCACATAAAATTAGTTAAAGATTACAGAACTTACCGATATCATTGGCAAACTCATAAATATGTGGTTTCTGCAGTAACCCTAGTTGACACATACAGGTCAGGGCATTGAGAGCTTTACAGATGACAAATTCTTCAACATCACTCAGTCCCTGCTGCAAGAGAGGTTTCAGAATAGACGAACTCTGCCAGCCAACATAAGCTGCAACCCCTGGGGTAAAAAATAAAACACATGTCATAACACAACAGTTAGCATCCACTGTAGCACTAAGAACTTTGTTACCAACAAACTCTTCATTTATACCTCACACAATACCAGCAACACTCTAAACGCCAATGTTCCATGCTACATAAATACATCTTCTAACGTCAAATTAAAACTAATCTTGTTGATTTGAAGCACAGTACAAACGGGTATCCTATACGATTTCAAAACTGAACAAACATAGCTTTAATGATTATGTTTTTCCCTTCATTTACACAAGTGGGTCTATCTCATCCATATCTATCCAGTTATGCAGTTATTCAGATAATGATGAAAAAAAAAGTATGCCAGTGGTAAACATGCACTGCAGCATGGCAGCACAGAGAAATAGTTTAATTTATAAACAATTATGTTGAGATTTCAGGGGTTATGTCTGCTATATTAAATGCTGGTTTATAAATGATTGCATTTAGTGTTCTGGGAGGTACTATTTTCACCAAAAAAAATTCTTACTATCATTTACTGTGAAGAAATGCAGCAAAAAGTACAGTAGTGACAGCATACCCACTATACTGTAGATATTAAAACGCATGGATTATTGCAACAACATAATTACAATACTTGGGAATTAGGCACAGGCAAATGTACCATCACTGATCCTGACTTCCATAACTTTGGATATCCCCATTTTAGAAGTGTTTACCTCTTATGCTGCAAATGCCACTATAGCATCCGGGGTACATAAGAAAGAACAGCCTGTGCCTTTGTCTGTTCTTTTCTGAATAAGTAAACATATCACGGATGACTGCACCTGTATATCACACGAAAAGGGATTGTGCTAATCAGGGAAGTTTGTTACAATCCTTATCGAAAAGGTGTGTGTGTGTGGGGGGGGGGGCTGAAGGTATGAGTAACAGACTGACTCTACCATATACCATGTGATTTTCTGACTGCAAGAAGGAGGGCTAAGATCATATGGAATTAGCCAGAGAGTCTATGCAACACCAGTTTTCCCTGTATTTAAACATTTACTGTTATTGTGAGGATGCTAGCACAACTGCACTATGTTCACCATGAAGATAAGTACTGCAGTATCATTCATCATGCTTAGCAACAGCGCTAACGTAGCATGTACCTTGGACACAGAGCTAAGATGAAGAAACACGCACACCTTGCAAAACTGCAGCAGCAAATCCTGTTCTAGTCCTCCATGGAATTGAAAGTTTATACTTAGAATGATGGATGTGCATGTTTCTAGTTTCCTACTCCTCAAAGGAATTGAAAATGTATACTCAGAATGATGGCTGTGCATGTTTCTGGTTTCCTAGTCCTTCAGGGAATTTCAAGTTTATACTCAGAATGACAGCTGTGCATACTTCTGGTTTCCTAATCCTCCATATTGAAAGTTTATACTCAAAATGATGGATGTGCATGTTTCTAGTCTCCTAATCCTCCAAGGAATTGAAAGTTTATCTCAGAATGATGGATGTGCATGTTTCTAGTTTCCTAATCCTCAAGGGAATTGAAAATGTATTCTCAGAATGATGGCTGTGCATGTTTCTGGTTTCCTAGTCCTTCAGGGAATTGAAAGTTTACACTCAGAATGATGGATGTGCATGTTTCTGTTTTCTCCTCCTCCTCACCACTATAACTGAAATGTCAGCTTTCAGTTTGCACAGCAATGAACAATACCTTACAGGCTTGGCTATTATCCCTTAGGCACAATGCTCTCTGTACCACCACTCTTATCCAAATCTAGAGTAGGCTGTTCATAAGCAGGACATTAACATTTAGGATCTTTTATTCTACTTATTTTATTTACTGGCATTTGTTGTCTGGGAAAGACCACTGGGCGAAACAAAGCCCATTTCCAGTGGAGGCCCGGGGAGAAAAGCTCCAAGGAGACGTACTGAACTTAGATAAAATTTCAAGCAAAGTTACAAGCAATTTCAAACCTATCAAGGAAATTACATAAAAGAAATATCCAAACAATATGAAGAGTAGTTAAAAAGTATTATACATATAATAAAGATTAGGCATATTCATTGAACAGGGAATAAATAATAACAAGGCATGTACAAGGCAAAAAGAAAAAGAAGAAAAAAATAGGTCAGTGTTATACAGTTATGCAACCAAGGAGTGTAAGTAAATTCAGGTGTTGCATTGAGTCAGTCCTAGACCTTATGAAGAGATACGAACACAGAAGTAAAAGGAAAGTGGGATGGGGGACAGAAAAGGGGAAGAAATGGTTATGAAGTTAGGAGAATCAGGTGTATTTGAAAGATTGTGTAACCACAAATTCAATGTAAAACACATATATATTACCACAGTCCAAAAAAGAAGCCAGTGATTACCTTCAATGTTTTATTAAAACACTCGATCAGCAGCACAAAATCCAATGAATAAAACTTCAGCAAATGCTCTGCTGGTAATAAAAACTGTAATCCAGGTAAAATAGACACAATAATCATCTCTCCTCTTGAAAGTTTGTTAGGCGTTATCACGGAGACTAAAGTTGGGCAAGAATTAGATAAGAACAGATTTAGGACTAACTGGTAGAATTAAGTAATGGCAGAGGAAGCAAATGAGCAGTTACATGCCCAACTGGAGAGGAGGTGATTAAACAGTGCAGTTTTGAAGTTAGAGGGGCTTTGTTGTATATGAATAGAAGTGGGTATGTTATTCCATATTCTAGCAATATTCCAGGAATATAAAAACTCGCCTGCAGGTAATATGGGTTTATAAACTTGAAGGAGAAAATTGGTGCTCAGATCGCAAAGGCCTAGTTAGATTGTAAATTACAAGTAGGGGAGCTAAGAGCAGGACAGTATTGAAGTTTATGAATATGTTTATGTGTAGTTATGAGCTGAAGTAATAGGTAGTGGGGGAATTCAAGCCACTGTAATTTTTTAGGGCAATACAGTGATGAATAGAGTAGTGACTGTTAGAAGCAAATTTAGCAATCTTGTTATAGTAAATTTCTAATTTTGATTTCAGAGAGGACTGCAGGTTGGTTAGTAAAGGGTGCGCCACAGATTAGAGAGGGAAGCAGGTAAGATGGAGCTAATACTTGTTTAGTTGGTAGGGAGAGGAATATATTGTGTCTGTAGAGTAACCCAAGTTTTTTGTGTGTTTTACCTATATTATTTTGGATGTGCAAATCGAATTTGAGGTTTTCATCGATTATTACCCTTAACAAATTGGTATGGGTTACTAGCTCAATTTTGGTAGAGTTAAGAGAGAATACATTGAGGCTGGCTTTATTGACAGATATGCTTCTCTTGGGAGTGAAGACCATAAGTTTAGTTTTTTTTTGGCATTTACAGAAAGGTAATTATTGTGGAGCCAAATTTCTACAGTGGAAAATGCTGCTTGGGCATTTTGCTGCAAAATATTTGTCAGGGGCAGAGCAGACTATAGTGGAGTTGTCTGCATACTGGACTAGGGAGCCATGTGGGGTAGCTTGGTGGAGATTGTTTATAAAAATATTGAACACAAGAGGACCTAAAATTGACCCTTAGGGTGGCACCTGTAGGGTTGTGAAGATAGGGGGAAATAGAATTCTGCCATTTAACAGCACAATCTCTGTTGGAGAGAGAGCTTCGGAACCATTTAAGTGACTGACGGGTTAGCCCTATACTGCAGAGCTGAGAGGAGGATAAAGTGACAGATGGTGTTGAATGCTTTCAACAGGTCCAAAAAAAGGGCTGATACAATGTGTCCCGAGTCTCGGGCTTTACTGACTATGATTAAGAAGTATATTAGTGCAGTGGATGTGCTGTGACCTGGACAGAAACCGTGCTGTGTTGTGGAGAGGATATTATTGGTTAGAAGTTAGTGTGAGTGGTTGTCGCACACATTTGTCAAGGAGTTTAGAGACTGTGAAAAGTATAGCAATGGGTCGTAGATCAGAGATATCAGTTGATGGGCCTCCTTTATAAAGTGGTAAGATGATTGCTTTTTTTCCAAAGGCAAGGGGCATATGATTCTTGTATAGATTTGTTAATAAGAATACTAATAGGATAAGCTACTGAGTCAGCTGCAATTTTAAGGAATTTAGCAGGATATAATACTATCGGCTGAATTATAGCATGGCTTTACATTTCGGAGGAGTTTTTTGATGAAGGAGGTAGGGATGGGTGAGAGATTGAATTCTGGCAGGGATTGCTGTGTGCTGATAAGGGGGAAGGTGCTAAGGCTTGGAGAGGGATGATAGAAAGTAGATGGGGTATCGGGGAGGGTCTGAGGTATAGAGTGTTGTGAGGGAGGAGGAAAGAGGGGGTAGAGCTAATTTTATTTAGGAGGGGCAAAGAAAAAGTACAGGTAGTGTTAGCAATAGTATCAATCAAGTAGGACCTAAAGATTCTGGCTATATGTTCTGAAAGCAAGTCAGGACATGGGAAGGGATTGGGTTTGGTGCTGGGGTGTAGCAGATTAGTGATGGAAGACCAGAAGAATTTGAGTTTATTTATTTTTTTGTTTGTTTTCTGGTTCCAGAAGTACTGCTGTTTGTCTTTAGAAATGAGTTTTTTATCTTGGTTTCAGAGCTGTTTATAATGGATGAAGTCAGAAGGTTTGTTAGATTTAAGCCAGAGTTTCCATACTTTGTCCCTATTAGTCATGATTTCTCTAGTGGTCTTTGTTAACCAGGGGGTATGGTTGAACTTTACTCTTTTTGTTCTGGCCGTAGCTAGACTATCTAAGATTTCTAGAAAGGAATTATTGAGGTAGACTAGAGCATCATCCAGTGGGAGAGTTTTAAGGGTATTCCACATAAAGCTTTTCAGTATGCTATTAAATGTCTGACGGTTAAATTTTGATAGACGTTGGAAAAGTTTTTATGGGTTTTAGGGAAGGATGAACAGGTTCGGATAGCATAGACAGGAAGATGATGGAGTTAGACATGTTGCCAGAAGTTACATATTTGGAGGGGTCTGAAACAAAAACCCAGTTTAAAATGGAACCTTCATTGGTTTTACTGTTGTACCTAGAAGTGGTGTTGATTAATTGGGTGAACTGATACAAGTTTATGCTGGTGGGTGAATGGTTAGAGGAAATGGAAGCCCAATCAATATTCATGTCGCCTAAGATAATTGTTTCATTTTTTTATAGTATGGGTAATCCAAGAAAGGATATTTTCTAATACTGGTATATTATTTCTTGGGGGGGGGGTTGTTTAGGACAATAATACAGAGTTATTTTTGTGCAGTTGATTACTGGAAAGGAGATCAGAATCTCAGCATTTTGGAAATGAGAAATAGAGTCTGTAAAAGGTGAGATATGTCAAGGGGTGCTGGGGTAGATGTTACACCACCTCCTTTTTTATTACATCTATCTGCCCCAAGTACACTAAAGTTAGCAGGTAGAAACTCAGAATCTTGCATAGTGGGTTTTAACCAGGTTTTGGTTGCAGCTAGAATATTGGTTTTATTCTGGGACAGCCAGGCATGTAACTCGGTGGTTTTATTACAGATACTTTGAAGATATGGTGTAGTTATGTGAAGTGTTTTTGTACTTTTAGGGGAGTCAGGTCTTGAAGAGAGGGAAGGGGGTGGGGCCCCAGGGTTGGGGTGAATATCCCCATTGCAGATAAGTGATGTAAGGGTGTAGCAGAGATGGCGTATATGTGAGAGCTTAGAGATTGTATAGAGAAAGAAGTGGCATTGAGTGTTGGGTGTATAGTATAGGAAGTAGTTGGTGGAGAGAATGTGAAGTTTGGCACAGAGGAGAGGAGTTGAATAACATAGGCTAGGACAATGAGTGAAGCATGTAAGCCCAGTTAGAGAATTGGTTTTGAGAAATAATGGTTTGGGGTATAACGCTGTAGCATGTGTTGAAGTAAGAGAAAAAGGGACAGAATACAAAGGAGTATTGTTCTTTGAGAGAGGAGAGACATTTCGAGAAAGGGATGCATGAGAAGGAAGTGGAGATACTTTGATGGGAGGAAGTGATGTGGAGGAAGGTGATTGGGTGAATATTGAGGGGGAGTTTCTAGGATAGCATAAGTCTAATGAAAGAGGTGGTGTGTGGGAATGGGGGTAGGGGAGCAGAATGAGCCAGAGCGAGGGCAAACAAAACGAGTTGAACCAAGACATGGAGAGAAGCAGCTCAGCTCTACTACAACTGCTTGCGACACACCTTCCTGCTGCCACTGCCATAACTCCCAACAATCTGATTCACATGTACTAACAGTAACCTATCTACCCCTCCCAGGACCCTGACCCTAACCCTAAACAAATTCTAGTCACTGCCTAAACCTAATTCCCCATCCCTCCCCTCCCTAACCCTAACTCCGAGATAACTCCCGGTTGCTCCCTAAAGCTAAACCCTCCTCCCCTCCCTAACCCTAACTCTGAGCTAACTCACGATTGCTGCTTCAACCAAAAATCCCCCTGCCTAACTCTAACCTAGATTTCACTCCCAGTTGCTCCCTAAACCCTTTCCCCCAACACTAACCTAACCCTAATTCCCGGTCACTCTCAAAACCTAAACCCCCCCTTTCCTCCCTAATCCTAATCTAGCACTAACGCCCAGTCATCCCTAAAGCCTAAAATCCCCCTCCCTAACCTTAACCTAGCGCTAACTCCCAGTCACTGCCTAAACCTAAAATCCCCCATTCCCTAAACTTAAAGTCCCCCTCACAGTTTCCCTTCCCCACTTAACAGTTCCATGGTGAGAAAAGTACAGTTGTGTACACCTACCATAAATGTAGATGTTCGAGTGTCTTCACTGTTGCAGTCATAACTGTAGGGTGATCCTGCCGGCAGGCAGCCCGAGGTCGGCCAGAATCACAAAGTCTGGGTCCGGCGTCGGCTGCACAAGCTAGTACCCTGACGTCAGTACGCTCTGGTACATAGCCCTCAGCCGACGCCATCTTCTCCAGCCTTTCTTGCCCCAGATGTCAGAAATCCCCAATAAACAAAAAATGAGTCCCACAAGGAAACACAAACACACCATAAAGTGAAAAAATAGGGGATAGGAGGGAGGGAAACACCGACTGCAACAGTGAAGACACTCGAACATCTACATTTATGGTAGGTGTACACAACTGTACTATGTTCTTCGTGTTTCACTGTTGCAGTCATAACTGTAGGGTGGAATCCCAAAGCAGTGAAGAAAGGGAGGAGGCTTAGATAGAAGAAGGGGCAGCAAGAAGGCCCTGCAAAACAGCAGAGGCAAAACCTGCCCTGGTCTTAGAGTACAAAGGGAGAACTTCATCAGAAATACACACAATCTACACTACACAACCTATATGCCCCCTTATTAACATTAATTAAATCAATTACCTACCAATCATCTTATCCCTCCTACTCAATGTCCATTTATCCAACCCTTGAATATGTGTTCTATCATTAACTCAGCATGGCCTCTAAACCGTCTAACACTACTTATACTTCTCCCCATCCTACTAAGTGCATATTACCAAACCGCCTATGAAAAACAATATCTCCTCGGCTATGACTACCCAAAACTTCCCTACCCAGTCGCACTCTCTCAAATAAATTAGACCTCAATATTTCAATTTACCAGAAGCCATTTATCAGTCACACAAATAAAGCCAAAGACTTACCTGATTCAACTAAAACTAGACACTATCTACACTTAGTTCTCAAATTAACCAAACTAATAGCGAGTACCCAGGCTAAAATACTAAAGGATGGAGACATTCACCCTAACCCAGACCCACTAATTAACACCTGCAGAATCAACAACCCCCCCCATTCCCACCTACCTCCAGCAAAGATCCTTATCTAATCTCTTGGTAATTCATCTGAACATCAGAAGCATTAAAAACAAGCTACAGGACTTACATGCTCTCATAGCTATATATAACTCAGACATTATCGGTCTTTCAGAAACCCGACTACAACCTACCATGGCAGACAATGAAATTCTCCCGCCAGGCTATAACATTCTAAGGTCAGACTGTACAGGGAAAAAGGGTGGAGGGGTAGCACTTGTATTTAAGAACACCCTTGAAATGATCAAAGTAGTCCCTGACCTTCCCACATACAATAATGCAGATATCTTAATCACTAAAATTAAAATTAACAACAGGAAACATATCAATATTGTGTGTGGATACATTCCCCCAGGTAATAATATATGTACCTTAGAAGGCACTCTCAATGGACCATCTAACTCTAATCCCCAAGAAACTATTATTCTAGGGGATTTCAACATAGACTGGAACCTATGTTCCTCACAAACCCCAACCAACCACATTAACCTATATGGGTTCTCCCAACTAATAAAAGCTCCTACTAGACTCAATAAAAATAATAACAAAGGAAGTTTCTTAGACTGGATACTCACTAACCAACAACCTCAACTACAACTCGGGAACCCTCCCAGATGACTTAAGTGATCACCTCCTTATCTTTATCATAAAAAACAAAACTAATAAAATCCATCAGATCATTTATCAATCAGGAATAAAAAGAATGTCAATCCTTACAGCTTCCAATCTGATCTAATTTGTTGTAACAATTTGGTCTATACTCTGCCATTTGCCATTAGATGAAGCCGTAAACTACTTTAATTCCACCTTTCTCTCTATCCTAGACTCACATGCACCCCCATGTACTTCCAGAGATAAACCTAAACCAGTACCTTGGCTTGCTAAAAGTACCAAAATAAAAATTTCAGAAAGAAACTCAGCTTGGTCCAAATGGAGAACCACCAAATCTGTAACAGGCCAGCTCAACTACAGGCAACTTAGGAATGACACAAAAAGATCCATTCTAAAAAGACAAAAGCGATTACTTCCATAACCTACTAACCAAGCATCAAAATCAACCACAAAGGTTTTGAGCAGGTATAAATAAAATATTAAGACCTGGCAATGTTACCACACCAACCCCCTCTTCTCCGGCAGGGACTAACACTGATAACTTACCAGATACTTTCAATAAATTCTTTACTGATACCATACTCACCCTAGCCAAACAGGAAACAGACACCTCTACTGACTGTCTGGAACTAAATGTCACCAATGACGAGATTACCTTTAGCTTACAACCCATCCCCACCAGTTACATCAGAAAAAACTCTTGACTAAACTTAAACCAACTACCCTGGCTGTTGACCGGCTCCCAGCTGAATACTTAAAAATTGGCAGCTGAAGTCACTGCTATCCCTTATCTCGATCCTAATAAATAGGACAATCACAGAAGCCACCATTCCCAGCATCTGGAAGGTATCACATGTCATACCTGTCCATAAAGGTGGAAGTTCTTTAGCATTATCCAACTATAGGCCCATAGCCATCCTCTCACCATTAGCCAAAATCATGGAAAAATGTATTCATAGCCAGCTTATGCACTACCTAAAACAGAACAAACTTCTCACAAACTCACAACATGGCTTTAGACCCTATCATAGCACCACAACAGCATTGCTATCATTCACAGACTCCATCAACCAGAACAGGAGCAATGGCAAAATCTCATCAGCTCTCTTTTTAGACCTTTCTAAAGCTTTCAAAATGACCAGTCATAACAAGTTAATACTCTCTCTTTGTAAACTTTCCCTACGTAACCAAACTATCAACTGGTTTCAACATTACCTTCATGGTAGAAATCAGGCAGTGATCTGGCAAAACAGACTCTCCACCCTTCTACCTGTTTCATTAGGAGTTCCAAGAGGCTCCATATTAGGTCCTCTACTATTCTCAATCTTTGTTAATGATCTAAAGTCAGCCACCCCTAAAGCTACCTCTGTATACAATACGCAGGCAACTCTACTTTGGTCTGGCTCAGCCAACTCCCTACCAGAACTCCAGTCCCAGACCTCGAAAACATTTAACTTAGTCAAAAACTGGTTGTCTAGTAGACATCTACTACTAAATGCTAATAAAACCAAGCTATTTCTGTTCTCCCCAACCCGTTGCTCCCCTCAGGTTACCTTCAGAATCACATCCAACGGTACCATAATATCCCCCAATAGCCACAACAAACTACTTGGGGTACTAATCGACAACAATCTGAAATTTTACCTACATGTTAACCAAATAATCAACACCACCAATGAAAAACTGGGCTCACTCTACAGAAACATAGCCTTCTTAACCCCTTTGGCCAGAACCAACACAGCATGCACCCACCTACTCTCCACTCTCCTATATGCTTCCCCCATTCTCACTAACCTCTCAAAAATCAAACTAAATCTGCTACAACCATATCACTAGATTTGCTACAGGGTCTACCTATCGCACACATCACTGTCAACTTCTAAAACTACTAAAATGGCTCGAGTTCTCAAACCTACTTCTCTATAATCAGCTTACAATAGCCCATAAATATTTAACCAACCAGACAGAGTTCCAGGAATACAACCCTTAATTAGCCCTCACACCAGTACCAGGCCACTAACATTTAATGACCAATTAATGTTAAAGACCCCTAAATCTTGCAATCATGCTGGTGAGTCAGTATTCTCCAACTACATAGCAAAAACTTGGAACTCGCTCCCTCCTGCTTTAACCCTTGAATCCTCTCTAATGAAATTTAAAATTGCAGCAAAAAATTATTTCACCAACCACTGGATATGTACCTGCTCTAGCCCAGGTTAATTTCCCTCAGTCTACCTCTCTAATGTGCTCCTTGCTTTATATTTTTTCTCATCCTCATTTCTACTGGCATTTCTACCCAGATAGTATACTGCATCCTATTCCTTACTACCTAAACTAACTCAAATAATTTTCTGCCAGCTTATTATCTCTTGTAATCTTTGTATATATGCATTGTTATCTGAACTGGTGGTATTATACTTTTATTTGTTAAATTAATCTTGTATTTCTGGAGCTTTTCTCATTGGGGCCTCCACTGAAAATGGATATGTATCCAGTTGGACTTTCCCGGTTAACAAATGTAAAATAAATAAATTAACCAATAAAAAACTTCAATAAATAAATAATCAATAAAAATACTAATAATACATTTTATACAACATTTTCCATTTAAAAATCACTTTATATCACGTTTAAAGGCTTTTCATGGGCTTCAAATAATTAGGGATACTCATAAAATCCATGCTCTCAATCATACAACATTGTTGATAGAAGCATTATCATTAATATCTGTGGGGTGGGTCACATCCAACCTTAACTGCCGATCTAGCTTGCTTTTCTTCTAGGAATGCTTCTCAGTCACCACCTAGGACATTTTGTAGAACTTTTTCTAAAATAAAATGTCTCTGACAGAACTTCCTCTGGAGAAAAAAGCGTGAAGAAACTAGCCAACCCCTTTTTTCCTGGTATCAGCTACAATACTTCTCTGAACTTGGGATTGTGTAGGAAATGGAAACTGCAGAAATATCTTTGCCTCCTTCATCAATGTCTGGTGTTGTAGACTCACAGGAAGTCAACATGCTTATTCTTATACAGTCCCTTGCTGTTCCATGCCACCTTTGTGGGGAAGTGTTCAGGTAGAAAGAAGAAGAGGTAGATTTAAGCATAGACTCATTTTCATATTTCTGCTGGAGAGCTTAAGACTTTCAGTCCCAATGCCATGAAGTTCTCAGAGGCTCAGACACATGGTGGACATGCTTTCTGTGCAAACTAGTAACAAGGGGAAGGGGGTGCTTCTAAAACGGGGCCTGTAACAGAGCCAGAGACTGTCCTCAATGCCTGCAGCATCACACATAGCTTAGTACTCATCAGTGTGATCCACCGATATTGGAGCAGATAAAGCAGAGATGGTGATTCTGGATGGCCATCTGGTGCCCATACTGATGTATTTTCTTTTAGTTTCAATGATTTAAAAAAATGAAAACTCTGAAATCAAAATCTGCTCCAAAAAGGGTGGCAGTGTTATCAGGCCTGAGCCCTTGACCCCACACATAGGGGTCATGAAGACAGTCAGTCCTGAAGGAGCCTGAGGAGGCTGGGAAAGAAGAGGGAGGTGACTCTATCCCTGTACAGCCTAGAATGAGAAAGGATGGGATAAGACACAAATCCATCCGTACCTGCAGTATGGCAGCTGACAACTTCATACAGTCTATATCCAGCAAAACAAACCTGATGGGAAAAAGTGAATGTGAAGACCTGGTAGAACAGCACCTAGGTAGTGAAAGCTTGGAAAGGTCCATTTCTGACTGAGAAGACATATTATCCCATCTTGAAAACTCAGATTTACATACTTACAGTGGTCTTATACAACCAGGAGTGTCAATAAAAAACACAAAACTCTGCACAAGATTCCTTATCCTTTCTTTAGTTGGAAGACAGGAACATTCTCTAGAAACAAGACACTTCATGATTCCTAGGCATATAGATTTTTTTTACTTTTTGGGTTACATAATGGTTATGGTGTTTGCCTCACAGGTACAGGGTTTGATTCTTGCCAAGTGAAACTGGCTTGGGTTATAATGATCCACAAGGGAAGACAGCCTACTACTTGCCTATGAACCTATAATAGGAGGAGTATCAGAGGAAGAAACTTTACACAGGGGAGTAGATGGTTCAGAGGCTTCCTTTTCAGACTTTGACTCCTTCAGAATAAGATTATTCGATCAAAGTTAGGTTTTTTTGTCTGTGTTTTCACATATCTCACAGTCTGCCTCTAACACCCAAATACAGAATGCATTTAACAAGCCTGCCATGAGTTACACTCTTATATCTCCACAGACATCACATTTCTGCAATACAGAAACTATATTCATGTTAGCAAGATAACTCCAACAGTCAGTCACAATGGTAAAAACAAACTTTTGAACCAAATCAGACATTAAACAACAGGAAAACCCTTCAGAAAAAAACACAACCAATGAAAAGGCAGAAAACACTTTTTTTATTTGCAAAAATGTAAGTGAAGGATAGACTGGGAGAAAAAAACAACTATAACACGTATAATAACCATAAAAATGGTAACAGGTTCTTGTCAATCAAGTATACTAAATAAAGCAAGCCATCCTGTAGTGAAACTTTCTTTAGATAAATGTCATGGTCACTACACCACGAGGAAAGTCTAGTCCATTTCACCAGGCAAAATACTTGGTTGTAGGATTCTTGGCCACCTGTACTACATATAACATCTGAGTAAGGAGAGTGTCTGAGCATGGGATCAAGATTGTTTAGAATATTTAAATAATGGATGCAGAAGGGTTCCTGCTGGTTAGCAGAGTGGGGTAGGGGAGGGGCAGAAGAACCATCAGTTCTTTGCATAACTGTAACTGCTGGGAGAACCAAGCCTGCTTTAACAATATTGTGCAAGTAGAATAAGAAATTAATAGCCATTGACAATGATTTGTCCATCTGTGTTCTCCAGCACAGACTCCATAATATGGGCTACAGAGGAAACACTGAAGCTAAATGCATTACTCACCTTCACTCCCTCAATCCATTCAAACTTCATGAAAGAGTTTTTTTTTTTTTTTAGTAATCGCTTTCAAGGGGCCCCTGTTTCACCAGTTTCTTCACTATGATGAGCTACTCTCACCAGTATGTCTTAAGCCCTGCTGCATTCGTTAAATTTCTCCCTTGGAATTTTCATGCTGCTATGTTTCTCCCGCTCATTATTGCACCTTAAATTTTCCTTTTCTTCCCTCCCCTCTTAACCTCTTTTTGCCCCTCAGTCACAGCTCCCTTCACACTCTCTTACACATACCTCTTTCTCCTCTCTATATTATACATGTATGTGTGTGTGCGTGTTTGTGTTTGCCACCCCCATAGTGCCTTTTTTAGGCAAGGCTCAAAAGACGAACCCACCTCCTTAGAAAACAAAAATGGAAAAAATAGTTTCATAGTAGTTTCATAGTTTAGTACTAGGCTATCTGCCCTGGGGAATTTGTAAGCCTAGCCCTAGAGATGTGGCTTTCGCCACCCCATGTAGTGGTACTAGGGTGTACAGAATAAATTTAGAATACCGTGCCTTTGTCTAGTAGTGACACATTGAAGACCCCCTTACTTATTAAAATTAGTTTACTGTGCCTCTGTCAAGTAGCGACACAGGGGTGACCCCCAGGGTAAACCTACAATCTCCCATCCACTCGTCAAGATTTCTCTTGAAGAGAGTCAGTGAGGGGCTCTGCCTAACATGAACTGGGATTCTGTTTCAGAGTATGGGAAGCCTCTGAGTTATGAATCTGTCCCTCCAGCATGTTCTACTCATATTTGTACTGAGGTTTAAATCTTTGGCTCTCGTGGTTCTAATGGATTTGGATTTTTTGAGGTGGAGCATGTCCATCAATTCCTGGTTGGACATGGCCTTGTATGTCAGGCACAGATCCCCTCTGAGCAGGCGGTATGCTACTGAATAGAGCTGGAGTTTCTTTAGCCTGGTAGCATATGACATATGTTGGAGACCCTTGATCCTCTTGGTGAGGTACTTCTGGGATCTCTCCAGCTGCTGTAAGTGCCGAGTGAGGTACATACCAAATGGGGCATTGTACTCAATCATGGGCCTGATAAGGGAGGAGTATAGGGGTACGATGACCTCCTTTGATCTGGATGTGAACCCCTTCATGATAAGGTGGGCAAGGTAGAAAGTCTTTCTAACCACTTTGGCAATGTGGGTGTCAAATGAGAGGTCACTATCAACTTGGGTCCCCAGGTCTCGGATTACTTTTTCCGTACTCAGTGGGTTACTGTCTATGTGATAATTTGTGGGTACTTTGTTTTTCCCAAAGGGGATGACTATACATTTCTTGGCATTCAGTTTAAAGCCATGATTCCGGCACCAGTAGTCCGTTTCGGTGAGGCCTTTCTGTAGGATGTATGTGTCAGCTGGTGTATCGACTATGGCGCCTAGTTTGCAGTCATCCGAGAACTTTGTCAGCCACAACCCTCCCATGTTTGCTTTCACATCTGAGAAGTAAATGCCGAACAAGAGGGGTCCTAAGACAGAGCCCTGTGGGACACCACTTGTGACTGGCTTTGAGTCTGACATGGCTCCCGCAATTTTGACTTTATGGGTTCTGTTCTTTAGCCAGTTTGCAACCCATCTTGCGACATATGGATTTACATTTAAGCTGTTTAGCTCGTCTACGATGCCTGATTGGGGTACTGTGTCGAAGGCTTTAGCCAAGTCCAGGTAGGCTGTATGGACTGCCTTGCCCTCATCAATGGCTCTAGTGACTGTTTTGAAAAATTCAACCAGGTTCAAAAGGCAAGATCTGCCCTTTACAAAGCCGAACTGGGTGGGATCAAGTGTCTGTACGTCTCCAATGTCGTTGTTTATGAGTTCCATAATAATTCTTTCCATAGCTTTGCAGACCAGGCTGGTTAAGCTTATGGGGCGGTAGTTCCCAGGGTCTGTAGTGGAGCCTCCCTTGTGGAGTGGGACCACTGTTGCTGTACGCCAGTGTTCAGGTACATATCCTGTAGTAAGGCTAAGGTTAAATAGCCTTTTTATATGCGGGTTTAGCTCCTCTTGGAGTTCACGTATCACGCAGCCGGGGATACCATCAGGTCCCATTGATGCTGTGTTTTTTGCTTTGCTGAGGGCGGTTCTCACCTGGACATCAGAGATGACAGGGAGGTTACATTCAGCTGGGATAAGTATTTCTTCTTTTGGAGGTGAGGGAGGGGAGAAATTTGCACTGAAGCTGTCTGCCAGAATGTTGGCAATATCTGTTGTTTCGGTAAATTTTTTGTCGTTGTGTACTAACTCTGAGCATATCTGAGGGTTTCCGCCCAGGTTTCTAACATAACTGAAGAATGCCTTGTGGTTATCTTTAGTGTCCGTGGCGATTTTTCTCTCAAAGTTGGCCTTGGATGTTTTTATGAGAGAACGTAGCTTTCTACTAATGCTGATCAGAGATGCCTTCCCTTTATGGGATTTTGCTCTGTCTTGCAGTAGCTTCCTTCTTTTGTTATACAATTTGTTTATGGCTGGGGTCCACCAGACAGGACGCTTTCCTTTGGTGGAGAGGGTCTTGGTTTTATTTGGGGTTGCACGATCCATGCATTCTTGGAGAGGTCCGTAGAAAGCATTTGTGTAGGATTCAGCATTGTGGGATGTGGTTTCCATTGGCCCTGTGGGCTTAAATGATACCATCTCAGTCTTAAGAAGTGTAAAGTCGGCTTTTGAGAAGTTTATCACTGTAGTCTTTTGTGCTGGGGTGGAGGTGGTAAATGTATATTCAGGGTGATTAGTTTGTGGTCAGATCTCACCAGTGAGGGGAATACTTCTGGTGTGGAGCATTTTGTCCCCATGTTTGTGATGATCAGGTCTAGTATATTATCCCCCCTTGTGGGAGAGGTGACTAACTGTTCCATTGCATTTGAGTTTATGAATTCCAGGAACCTTTGGGCTAGGGTGTTAGGGCTAGAACAGTGCACCCAGTCTATGTTAGGGTAGTTGAAGTCTCCCAATATGATGGTATTTGGTGAGACATTCATATCTTCCAATGTCTTCAAGAAGGCTGAGTGGGGTTCTTGAGATTGGGAAGGTGGTCTGTAACATGCAACCAGTTGTACAGCAGTTTTGCCTATGGTTAGCTGCACCTGGATGGTCTCCGATGCTTCATGAGTTGCCACTAACCTAGAGGTGTGGGTATCCTTGATGAATATGGACACTCCTCCTCCCTTTGTGGTTCGGCCCGGGTTTTGGGGCCGAAAAGCATGATACGAGGTAAAGCCTGGTTGCGCTGGGGTGCTCTCAGGAGCCTTGATCCAGGTCTCAGTTACTGCGCAGACATCGATGCTCTCCATACTGAGGAGTGCTTCGAGAGCCTGCATCTTGAGATTTAGACTTCTGGCGTTGAGCAGCATTACCCTTAATTTTTTTCCATTTTTGTTTTCTAAGGAGGTGGGTTCGTCTTTTGAGCCTTGCCTAAAAAAGGCACTATGGGGGTGGCAAGAGCCTTAGCCAATATCCGGAAGCCCAGTGGTGACAGGTGCAAGCCGTCCCTTGCGAAGCAGTGTGGCTTGTCCAGCATGTCATCCCAAGCAGACAGACATTGGATTCCCCTAGAATGACACCAGTAATTGAGCCAATTATTAAAGCTGATCATCTTGGTGAGGGCAAGATGCTGCTCAGGGTCAGGGTCATACCAGCCTGGGCTACATAATCAGAGAGCTCCTCTATGTCTCTTTACATGGAGTCCAAGGAGGTACGTCTCAGGTCATTCACGCCAGCATGGACAATGACGGAGTCATATTTGTACGTGCTTTTGAGTGACCTGAGTGCATGTGTTATATGGCGGATCCTAGCCCCCGATAGGCAGCTTACCGTTATCCTCTCCTTGCTCAGCCTGGTAAGAGGGACGTCAGTGTGTCTGACTAGAGAGTCAAAGAATGGGATGTACTCCTTAGTGAAACATGCCTTGGATAGGCTCACTGCATGTGCACACACACATACATATATATAATTTAATAATATATATATATATATATATATATATATATATATATATATATATATATATATATATATATATATATATATATATATATATATACACACACACACACACACACACACACACACATGTATAGAGAGAGAGAGAGATGCACATACATGCCTCTTACTTTTCTTTGCTTCTCCACTAACTTAATTTTTTATATCCTTTAGGTTATTTCTGAAAAAGTTTTCCAGTCAAAACATTTATGTTTAACTTCATTTATTTACAGCATGTATTTACAATCAGTTACTGGTTAGCTAGGACAAGAGTTGCCATTTCTATCTTGCTTTGAGGAAGATATCTTGGAGATCAATAGGAACAGATGGAAGTTTGGTGTACATCTTACTCCACTGGATTCAAACAGCATTTACAGTCCAGCTTCAGTGAATGGGAATCTAGTACAGAGCTTCATCAGCTGAAACTTCAAGGAGAAGTAAACAGATTTCTGCCTCCAGATCTCTGTGTTACAGTCAATGTTTGGAAGACTTTCATGCATAGTTTCCATTCAAGAAGTCTGTGAGTGGAGTGGGGGAGGGATCTTTAGAAAAGGGAAGGAGCAAACTACTTTGAAATAAACAGAATTTGTGGGAACAATACATGCAGACTAATATTCAGGAGGAGGAGGAGTGTGGTTTATGGAAAGGCAAGAGTTGAGCAATTTATGTAATGTGGGAGTGAATCATAATTGTTAAAAAGAAAACATATGTATAAGTCCGTTTCAAAGCTGCAGGTTCTCTTTTTTATGTTAGTGAAAAAAAATGTTTCTAATGTGGAGGGCTCCCCTGGTACAAGTGAAGGGACATGTGCACCTGCCATGTTGTTACACATTCTTCAGAAAAAATGTGTAAAATCTTAAATGTCTGCAGTGATGGAAGAAGTCAGAAGGGTAGAAATCCCATAGACAGATGTCTGTCCCATAGGGTATACAAAGTCAAGGGCTCAGCGAGGTTATGGCTTTTCAAGGCCACAGTAATTACAGTCTCCAGAGCTAGAGATTCAGGCTATTTTACAAAAATGGTATGGCTGTCAAAGAATGGGATGTACTCCTTAGTGAAACATGCCTTGGGATAGGCTCACTGCAGATGTCTGGGAACTGGGATCTGATTATGGCATAGCTAAAATATCTAGTAAAGCCTGGTAGGATTGTGGTGCTACTCTCTCATTGCTGGCCTCTGGCAAAGTAGCAACAGTTGGTGAAGCAAAAAGAAACAGACAACGGGGCCATGAATGGACAAAGCGGTGCTTAACCAAGTCCAAAGTACTCTATGGCCTCATGCCCTCTATTCCAGCATCCTTCACAGCTCACTAATTAGGCTTATGTATGCTGCCATAGTGAATACATCAAATACATACAATGATGGCAACAAAGTCCTGGACCTGCAGGTCATGTCCAACCTATAGCACCTAGCAAAAAGTACAAAAGGAAGATCATGTTGCAGCTGCAAAGGTAATTTAATGATGCATTATTTCAGGAAAGGTCAGCTAATGCAGCAATAGCTCTAATTTTGAAGTTGTTGTAAGAGCCTTACTATATTTTTGGGACAAAACTCTATGCAGCTGGCTAACAATTTTGAAAAGGTGAGCTAAGAAACCTTTTGACCTAACGTGGTCTCAAGAAAATGAGACTCACCATTGGTCATCCTTACAGAAAGGAATGGTCCTATCAAAACAGAGCATGAGCACACCATGGACTTGAAAACAGTGAAGAAAATAACACTATTTGCAAAGTTAGAAGAGAAAAAAAGACAGCTTTATGGGCCTGGTCAAAATCTAATTCTGTATCTAGTTTTGGCATAAAAGAAGGACTGGTTCTAAGCATCACAAGTATGAATTTCCTACAAACAAATCTTGCAACTCAGAAACTTGCTTGGCCAAAATAAAGTAATTTTCCCAATAGAAATTGGGTCTTCAAGGATATGTTCTTTAGTTCTGAAAAAGCAAGTGGGTGCAAGTAGAGGGCTTTCTTGGCATGAAACTTTTTTTCAGGGTGGAAGCAGGGGTCAAATGGGGGAAATAATTAAAAAAGATGCCTCATATGAAGCCTTTACATACCTCCAGGGATGCAAGAGAAGAAGAGTTCAACTTGGAATGAAAGAGAATACACCAGTATCAAAAATAAATCTGAGAAAGTTCAGAACAAAAAGGAGAGCAGGCTAAAATGTAATATAGACCGTTACGGGATGTGCAAATGAAAAAAGGGTCCATTTATTTTTACATTTTTGGATTGAAGGTCTTTGGGAAGACAACATTATTTCTACCACCTTACTAAAAAAAAAAAGGCTGGATTACTGTCTATTATTGTGCCTGGAGGGGATGATGACACAGCAGCATATTGAAAAGATGCAGATATACCAGTTTCCTATGCCAATGGGGGGCACATCTTTTAACACAAAAAGAGAGTGTTATAAGAAGTTTGGCTTTGAGAAGTCTGGCTTTCCAAATGAAACTTAACACCAGAGGAAATGGGAAAAAGTGAAGAGGTTCTAGAAGGCTTCTTGAGTACAAAGGCATCCTTGAGTTGATGCTCTGGAGGGAGATCAGCAAAGTATTTCCTGCACTTGCTGCTGTTTGGAGATGCAGAAAAGGGCTTACTGTGGTCTGTCCCCAAAATTCAAAAATTCCTTTATTATTAAGTGGCTGAAAGTCTGTGCCTGGGATATTAGAATGCAGCAGCTACATACATCTGCAAGAGACCTGACCTCAGCTGGGATATGAATGACCATAAGGAAAAGGAAGTAATGAATGACCCACTACCAGACTCTCACTTCCTTCACTTCCTTTAAACAAGGAACATATAACTGAGGTGCCAATGTTTTAGGTTCATACTAGGCTATCTGCCCTGGGGCAATTATAAGCCTAGCCCGATTCTGTATGGCTTACGCCACCCCTTGATTTGAGTATACTGTGCCCTTTTTAAGGTTTAGTTTACTGTGCCTCTGTCTAATAGTGACACGGGAGTAATCCCTGGGACAAACCTACGATCCCCCATCCACCTATCGAGATTCTTCTTGATGAGACTCAGTGAGGTGCTCTGCTCACATGAACTGGAATTCTATTCCAGAGCAAAGGGAGCCTCTGGGTTATGTACCACACACCTGCCTCACTGTGTGCATAAACTGCTATGCCCCCTTG
The DNA here is from genome assembly GCF_019279795.1 of Protopterus annectens. Lineage (NCBI taxonomy): Eukaryota > Metazoa > Chordata > Ceratodontiformes > Protopteridae > Protopterus > Protopterus annectens. The sequence continues at coordinate 242,081,250 of NC_056732.1, read as the reverse complement.
TCGAAGGGAACTCTGAAAGGCTGGCAGAACAATCTTCCTCATCTCTAACATATTGAAGTGAAGATGTGAGACCTGAGAAGAGCAGGTGCCCTGGTCTGTCTGCCCACTATTCAGCCCCCTCACTCCTCTACAGCAGACACATTTGTAGTGACTAATGCTTGAGAAGTGGGAAGTGGGCAAATTATAAAAGGTTCTCTATCGTCAACTGGGTTGTATCAAAGTACCACTTAAGATGGGTACTGCAAGTTTTGGAAATTTTTGTGCGAGAGAACACAGAGTACAGAGACTGGAACCACCAGACTCAAAAAGTCAACTAGAGAAACCCCATGTACAGTATGACTCTATAAAACTATAACAAATGATGCCATCTTGATACCCAGCACAATGAAACAGAAGTGAAAGGACAAGAATCTATGGGGCCTGTAACATGTCTTGGGACAAGCCAGCCTGATGGAGGGTTCTGTGTAGACTGCATCTGATGAAAAGCAGAGTTTGGGCTGGCTCAATATTCAATACTCATAAGCAGACTTGTGTCCTGACATAGTCAGTAAGGAGTCTACAACCAATTAGTGGCCAGATTAAAGCTTAGTGCTGCAAAATGGTGATGCAAAATGTTCATCAATAACCTTTTAGTGTAACTAACAGCATTGATCTAACTATTAAAAACAGTGTAGCCCAGATTTTGGAAGTTCTGACCATTGTTCCAGATAGAATTTTGCTAGGTTGCTGTTACTCTCCAATGAAAAACAGTCTGAACAGAGTCTCCCTATGATGAACCACAGCTTTGATGAAAGAAGCATCAAGGAATCTGTTGTCCAAGTAAAGGAAGATCTTTGCTCCCTGCAGTCAATGATTACAAGTTGTAATTTATAACAGATGTGCACTGGTTAACACCCTTGGGCAGAGATAAGACTCAATGTCAGAGTCCAGATTTGACAGTAACTGACCCTGACCTGGAAGTACAAGTGCCTCAAGGACTCCTTGGCCATTTTTATGTGGTGGTAGGTGTACTGGAGGTCAAAAGAGCATCCAGCCTCCTTTGAGCAGCACAGAAGGATAAACTGCACTAAGGACCAAGCAAAAAAATATTTTAAAACTGAAGAATTTACACTATTGGGTTCCAGCATTGGCCCTAGATTTCTGTTTTCTTTGCCACCAAACAGAATCTGAAATAAAATCTTAAGTCCTCCCATCAGTTGAGATCTCATCTGGTTTTACTTTTGTAAAAAGACTGAGCTGTGTCATTTTACTACAGTTTTAGTTCTCCTCTCCTCCAGAACTTTTCTTCTTCTGTACTTCTTTTCTATTTACCTTTCAACCCAATATCCCATCTTAATCAACCCAACTCTCTTCTACTGCTATATTTCTCATTATTTCTACCCTCCCATCTTCTCTCCCACTACTATTTTGTAGATTTTCCTGATCTTATACCTCATCAGAATTCGCTATACATCCTCCATAGTGTTCTCAAACTTTTAGTTTGATGTTGCCTGTGACCTTAATACTTGTATCTTCATTTTTGAGCTATGTATCTGAATGGTATGCTCCTTGTATTCCCCAAACGTCATTATGGTCTTGTATTTCTGTATTTTCCTCCTCAAATTTTGTATGGCGATCCTGTTCTCGGTGACCTAGTTTTTTTTATACTCTGGTACTACTGTATCATTTAGTACTGTGTTTAAACTAGCCAATTTCTCTTTGCTCTGCTCTGCAACTGTTGTAATGTTATACCTATTTCAGATTTGTATTTAATGTTGTATTTGCATTTTTTTTTTTTTTTTGTGGAATTCTTCTCCCCACGTCTCCTCTGGAAATGGGCTACTAGCCCAGTCGGACCTCCCTGGTAAAGAAATATCAAAATATAAATTAATAAATAAATTCTGGGGACAGGGTGGGTAAGAGAATTAATACCTCCTTACTTGCTGCTCCTTTTTGATGCAGCGCGATATCTGACAAAATTTGCAAGGGAGGGTGGAGTGAGGTGGGAAGAGAAAATTTTGAACCCCTGAATGCTATATTCCTCACCAACTTGTTCTTCCTTATTTGCTTCCATGTGGATGGGTAGTGAGAAGTTTGACACCAGAATGTCTCCACAGCTTGAGAGTTAGTAAAGGTCCCAGGGATGGAGCTATTCCCACAGGGTACAACTGGCCTATTGAAGAGTACTAAGGCTCCTTACTTTTAAGTCTGTGACCTGGCTGAAAGTTAGCTTGGTTATTCTACTCTTCCCAAGTAGCTGAGAGTTGCTGTGGGACATGCTGGAATCGTATATGATGCTAGTTCCTCTGTGTTAAAAAAACAAAAGCTGTGGAGGGTGGAGCTTGGCATCCAGAACAGTCTAGATGTCTGAACAGGTGAGGACAAGGAAAAGGGGGAATACACAGGGGTTGACTTAGTGTCCTCAGTGACATCAGTAAGGTGGAGCTAAGAGCGCCGGCAAATTGCAATGCCAGATCATGCAGCCTGGGAAGCTGCCCATGATGCATTGTATACACCATGGAGTAGCAGGTACCTGATATTTAAGACAGCTGAAGCCTGGGCCATCAACGTGTCCTGCGGAGGCCCATCTGGCAACCTCTCTCACATATGGTATAGCTCATTAGCAGGTTTATGCTGGAAGTACACAAAGTGCATCTTATAGTTCAGCATAAGAAAATGAAATGAGGTGGACACAAAAACATGCTTTCCAAAGCTGTTTCTAAAATGCAGTTCTTTATTAGGGGAGATGAAAACCATGTGCTGAAGCCTTCTTCAGGGCTGCTGCAAAGATGTGTCTAGTTTTGGGGTCTTACCCAGACAATACAATACCTGGATTCACAGGACTTTAAAGGATATTTTAGTCTAGTGACCACAGATGCTTAGCAAATTATCCACCCTCAGACTTTATTTCTTTTCTCAAGGAGGGAGAGAACAGCTAGGCAGCACCCATCTAGTTGTCTAGGTTTAATCAGAAAGAAGATACAGCATCACACTGTTTAACATGCAGGGGAAGCTTATTCCAAAGAGGGAGGTGCTGCTTGATGAACCTCTCTCTCCAGTGCCTTCTCTATCTACTGATGAAGGTTCAGGTCTTCAGTTCTAGTGTAAGTTGAGCTGGCTGTCTTACTAAAATACTGGAGGTCAAGGACCACCAGATCTGTAATGGTGTGGTACACAAGGTACATATCACCTCTCAAAAGTATATAATACACAAAATCACTCTTCAGGAATGTATAAGACACAGAATACAGAGACAGGGCTTTCAGTCTCTCCTGATGACAAAGGTTAAGATCAGAGATTTTTTTTTTGTTAGCAGCCTCATGGGCTTTTTGATTTTACTGAGAGGCCATGTGAGATGCACACTGAATGGAGTGCTGCACTCTAAAATGAGACTAATCAGAGCTGAATACAGTGCGACAATAACATCTATTGATCAAGATGAAATATCTTTGGATAACAGTTGTGCTAATTAGAAGTGTTTCCAGATGCCGGCCACACAATGATTAAAAGGATAGGAAATATAACCCAGGTCACTACTGTTTTATTTTGTAAAGGTGTGTTATCTATATTGTTCATGACGGGTAATTTCTGTTTTCGATTGAAACTACACTACAAATTTTAATGCTCATTCTAAGCCAGACCATAATGTCAGCTTTCATTTGAAGTGGAAACATATATAGTCAGTCTTCTTGGGGAAAAGACAACCATATCAGTAAGTTATGTACTCACCATAACTTAGATGTATGTAGTCCATCTCGCCTCACATTCTTCACCTGTGGGGTTCGGAGCCGAATGTCGGCTCCGACTCGGCCTATTTACTAGCTCTAAAGTCTTTGATTGGCTGGGCTAAGATGGTATCCCACAATACACTGCTCCACATCCCCAGATCTAGTTTGCTGCCCACTGAAGTATCGTATCCATAGCCCAAACACACACATGCGCACATAACAACGAGGTCCAACAAATTATCCAAAGGGACTCTGTAACATCAGAAGTACAAGGAGATCCTCCAAATCCTCCAGGCGTGGGGGACGGTGGGGGGGTAATGAAGAATGTGAGGCGAGATGGACTACATACATCTAACGTTATGGTGAGTACATAACTTACTGATGTTATGTAGTCCTATCTCACCTACATTCTTCACCTGTGGGACAGTGTTCCTAGCACCTACATCCTGGGCGGCTCGATGGAAAATACTCCTGAGCACTGTGGAGCCAAAAGAAGATCTGCCCCTGGACACCACATCCAATTTGTAATGGGAAACAAACGTGTGAGGAGAAGCCCATGTTGCAGCCGCACATATATCATCCATCGATAACCTAGCCGGAAAGGTTGTGGAAGTGGAAACTGCTCTGGTAGAGTGTGCTCTGACTGGAAAGGGCAGGCTCTTTCCTCCTGCCGGATAAATAAAGGAGACGCAACCAACTATCCACCTAGAGATGGTGACTTTGGAAACTGCAGACCCCAAGCGATTCTCTGAAAATGAAATGAAGAGCTGGTCTGACTTCCGCCAATCTTTAGTCCTGTGTAGATAAAAGCGTAGTTGCCTATGAACATCCAACAGATGAAACTGGTACTCTGCCTTACTGGAGAAGTTGGGGAAAAAGACCGGCAGTTCAATGGACTGATTAACATTAGATAAGGAAGCCACTTTGGGAAGAAAGGACGGACTTGGTCTGAGAGAGACTCTATCTTTATGGAAGATCAAATATGGGGGCTTGATTGATAGGGCCTGGAGTTCTGAGACTCATCTAGCCGATGTGATAGCTATCAAAAAGGCATATTTCCATGTAAGAAATTTTAAATCGCAGGAAGTCGCGGGTTCAAAGGGTGGGAGAGTGAGAGCCTGCAGAACAAAATGAGGTCCCAGGGCATAACAGATTGAGATACAGAGGAACGAAGGAGAAGAGTGCCTTTCAGGAACGCTTTACACAGCCTGTGTGCCATTAAGCTAGGTTCATAAGCCACATGATAATTTGAAATATCCGCCAGCTGAACTTTGATGGTGGCTGAGGCAGACCCTTGGTAGAATAAATGAGACAGAAATTCCAAAACAGAATCAATGGGGGCTGTGTAGGGGTCAACACCTCTGGAATGGGCTCATATCGAAAACCTTTTCCACTTGCTAGAGTAGATCTTCCTAGTGGATGGTTTATGACTGGACGAAAGAATATGGACTACGTCTGGAGAAAATCGTGACACCTGACTACGGATAGAAGTGGAGCAGCCAGGTGGTCAGCCGGAGGGTCTCCAGGGAGGAGTGGAGCTGTCCTGACATATGTGTCAGCAAGTCTGGATGGGGGTCCAGAGTCCAAGGGGCATCCACGATGTAAGGTTGAAGGAAGGGGAACCATACTTGTTGAGGCCAGTGTGGTGCGATCAGAATTAATCTGCTTCCCAGGGATAGTGCTTTCTGAATCACCCTGGAGATAAGGGGAAACGGAGGGAAAGCATACAGCAGACCCGAGGGCCAATTGTGCGCAAGAGCGTCCCTTGGAGATTCCCCCGGTGAGGGGGATCAGCAAGAAGTAGCTGCTGCATTTCGCATTGAGGGGACTGGTAAACAGGTCGCAGCAAGGCTGACCCCATTTGCTGAATATGCTGCCCGCCACTCGGCGGTTCAGGGACCACTCGTAAGGCATGAGGATCACCCTGCTTAGCCTGTCTGCAATCACACTGGTCTTCCCCGGGATGTGCATTGCCACCAAGGCCCGCTGGGAAGCTATCGCCCAGTTCCACACTCTCATGGCCTCCCTGGTTCCTCCTTGCTTGTTGAGATACCACACTACTGACATGTTGTCTGAGTATCGCAATAGCCCCTAGAGGGAGGACATCCTGAAGTGCCTGCAACGCTAGGAGCACTGCCCTCATCTCCAGGACATTTATGTGCAAGTCTATCTCGTGCTCCTGTCAAGTGCCTTGGACCATCCTGCCGAGATAATGCCCCCCCCCCCACTCTATCCGGGAGGCATCCGTGGTCACTGTGGCTACCGGGTTGGGTGGAACAAAGGGTTTCCCTACGTCTATGTTGTTGGTGCATAGCCACCAACTGAGGTCCTGCTTGCATTTGCCTGTGATTAAGATAGGATGGGATAGTGGTAGTCTTTGGAAGGACCATTGGGCGAATAGGAGCCATTGTAGGATCCTCATATGTAACCTCACTAACGGGACCATCATGATAGAGGATGGCATTGTCCCCAGTAACTGAAGAACTAGTCTTGCCCTCACATGTGTCAGAGGCATTATCATCAGAACCTGTTCCAGTTTATTGTGATGCCTAACTGGTGACAAAGATCGATGTTAGTATCTCTGTTTTGAAGAAGTAGATGCTTGGTGGGGGCGGATAGGAGCCAGTCATCCAGGTAAGGAAACACCTGGAATCCTTGACGTCTCAGGTGAGCCGTCACCACTGCCATGCACTTGGTGAACACCCTGGGGGCTGTGGTGAGACCAAAGGGCAGGGCTCGAAACTGGAAGTGCCTGGCTCCCAGCCAAAAGTGTAGATGACATCTGGATGCTCTGTCCATTTTGATGTGGTAATAAGCATCCTTCAGGTCGATGGAGCACATCCATACCTCTTTTCCCAACAATGGGAGAATGGATTGTAGCGTGACCATCCGGAATTTGGACTTGTGTACGTAATGATCGAGTCGGCTGAGAGATCCCAAATGGGTCTCGGGTCCCCCGTTCTTTTCGGCACCAAAAATAATCTCGAGTAAGTCCCTAATCTGATCTGGTCTGGGGGGACTGGATGGATGACTCCTTTTTCTAGCAGCTGAGAAACCTCTGTTGCTGCATGACCCCTTTGACTGGGTGAAACGTCTGGGATCCTTTTGACGAGAGGGGGTGTGGAGTGAAATGGGATGGTGTAACCTCCGGCGATTATCCCTAATACCCATCTGTCCTGGGTGATGCTGATCCAGGCTTCTGGATACCAGGAAATTCGACCCCCGACTGGCTCCGGAGAAGCACAGCTGGGCACACCCTCAGGAATGAGAGTATGGGGAACCACGAAAGGAATCGCGGTCCCCAGAATTGCGGGGGCCCCCTCTGCCTCTGGGGTGTCTCCCTGAGAACGACCCACCCCTTGCCTCGGGGGGGGGGTTCACCCTGTGCGGTAGGAAAAAACCTTTGTGATTTTTTGAACCACATTTTTCCCCCTCGCTGAGCCTTGGGATAAGGTCTCGACGGGAGGGAAAAACAAACTCCCACGGCAGGCAAGGTCTTTCCCTCTTGCTCGCACCTGGTGAGTGTCTCTTTCACTTTGGTCCCGAACAAGGCGGAACCATTGAAGGGGGCATCAGTAAAGGAAGACTTAAAGGCCTCCGCAAAGTGACACAGGCGTAGCCAAGCTTGCCCCCTGAGGGCCACCCCTGAGCTAGCCACCCTAATAGCTCCATCAGCCGTGTACGAAAACAGTCGCATGGACGAGTTAGCAATGGAGTGGAGGGTAGAGAGCTGAGCGTTGACCGTCTGAGCCACCACCTCAGGCACGTTACTGGTCAGAGTATCTCCTAACTCCTTAAGGAGATCTCTCTGGAGCCGCTTGAAATGAGACAAATAATTCAGCGACCTTTAAGACAGTGTACGCTTCCCGTACCGATCCATAGTCCTGGCCTCCTTGTTAGGAGGATGGACCGAAGAGGAAGACTCAGAAACTTCCTTCTGTGTGGCAGCTGCCACCACCATAGCATCTACCGGGACTCCCTTTGTTAAAAATTCTTTCCCCTGGGGAGCAGACAAAAATTTGTTGGGGCGTCGAGGAACAGGCTCCACGGAGTCAGGAGTCTCCCACACCCTTCGACAAATAAGGTCCAGGAGCTCGTTGAGGGGTGGAGACACCCAGGAGGCGGAGGGCCGAGCGCCAAATGCCTTAAGGAATACTGACCCTCCTCAGAGGGGGTTTTGGAGGGCCAATCTCCTCTTTGTTTCAAGATCTCCAGGATGTCGAAGAACGAAACATCCTCAAAGGAAGACAAAAAGTCACTGGACACCAACCAAGGATCCACAACGATAAACCAAAAAAACACAAAAATCCATCAGACTCTGATGATACCAGTTTTACTGGTGAAAGCGCTTAGTCTGTAACCTTGCTGGAATTAAAGGATTTCGCTTTGTCTTTGGTGTAGCTTCTTCCTTGTATTGCTGTGGTGGATTTTTGTGTTTTTTTGATCCTCAAAGGAAGACTTAGGGGACCCCTCCGATTCTTCGAGGTCAGTATCGGAAGTGAGAGACTCGTCCTGGGAGTCTACGTGCTTCCTCTTGCACGATTTATTTCTGGGGGGTTCCTCAGGCACAGGCTCTGAGGGCCCCTCAGAAAGAAGGGGACCACTCGTGGGGGTATCCTTAGACCCTGGCGCTCTGCTATCCAAGGATAGGTGGATGTCAGAAGCTCTCGCCGGTGTTGTGGGGGACGGAAGAACCGATCCAAGAGAAGTAGCTGACCTAGCCAGCATGCTCTGCATAGCCTCGAAGGCGGGACCTCCTGAATCAAAGGACCGACCGCCTTCCAAGGCCATGATCGGGATCGGTGTGCCCGCAGCCGAGGCACCGAGAGGGAGGCTCGGAACTGAAGGATGTTCCGAGGCGCCCCCCTCGGGCCCGACCGAGGAGACCCAAGTCTCGAACCCTGTGGACGGAACCGACAAGGTCGGAGCAGATGCGGGCACTGATAAACTCCGCTGGGGGATTGGAGCCGGCGCAGGAACGTCCCTCGGAGCGGAGCTTACCGGCTCCGACAACAAGGATGCATTCGGAGTAGGAATAGCAGGAACAATTAACAGAGCTGGCTCTGGAGCCGAGAAAAGTTTGGCCAACACCGGCGACTGGAGGAGCCTCTGCACCACCCTATCCACATCCAAATCGGAAAGCCTGGAGGATTTGGAGGAAATGGATGGAGACCTAGACCTCCTGTCTGGAGAACCTTGCCTCAAACTTGGTGACCGGCTCCGAATCGGTTCCAAAATTATCCGAGCGGACGCAGGCTCAGTCGACACAGCTACCTCCTGCGGCCCCGATGCCAGTGGAGCTGAGGAAGCAGACTCAACAATGGTAATTTTACAAGGTGGCTCAGAAGCAATAGATGGAGCCGGAGACCTTTTCTTGGATTTGGAGGATTTAGACTTCGACTGGGAGCTGAGAGTCGAACCTAAATCCTCCTCAAAGGACGGTTTTAGCAGTCCCTTTAGGATCAAGTTGTTTTTCCTCTCTTGCAGCACCTGAGGACTAAAGGCGTGGCAGAAACTGCACGACTCCTGAAGGTGGATGGTTCCAAGACAGTCAACACAGACCGAATGACCGTCCGTGATAGACATTTTATAGGCACACACAGTACACTTTTTAAAGCCCGAGGGCTTATGCTCTTTTTGTTCTTTAGACATGCCAAGCCAACAATACTGACAAAAGGCAGGAAAACCGCTAACACAGAAACCGGAGAACAAGTAAAATCAACAATCAAGGCACAGCGGAGAACCTCTAATTAAAATGGTTCTCAACTAAACTAAGAGAAACGGACCTAAGACAGCCAGACAAACACCACAAGGAGGACTAGGTCCTCTAACTTAAACGGGCCTAGCCCAAGGGAGAAAGGGATACCACAAACAAAACACGCACAACCTACCAAAAGAAATGCAGCAACAACACTATGAACAATTATATTTGTCTAAACACAATTAGCCAAAAATTTCCACAAGAAAGTTTTTTTATAGCAATACTTAGCCACAGCTAAGTCGAGACCACGTCTGAGCTCTACAAGCGGCAAAGGAGATCTGAGGATGTGGAGCAGTGTATTGTGGGATACCATCTTAGCCCAGCCAATCAAAGACTTTCGAGCTAGTAAATAGGCCGAGTCAGAGCCGACATTCAGCTCCAAACCCCACAGGTGAAGAATTTAGGTGAGATAGGACTACATAACATCCAAAGGTCTATAATGCAATCCTGGTGGCATCTTTCAGGATGTCTACTGGGTTGGTCCAGGAAGAAAAAGAGGGGTTGCCTACCTGTTTGATGATGTACATGATCACCACTCTGTTGGCATATACAGCCTGGAGAGACTCTGGTTTGAAAACTGACTTGAGAACCTGGAAGGCAGAGAAGATTGTCATCATTTCTTTCACAGTTACATGGTTGCTCTTGATAATCTTTGGCCATTCTTTGCATAATCTGAGGTGTCCATGATCAATATCTGGTTCAGCTCTGGAATGGTGAAGGAGAAGCCATGGTTTGTGTTCACCTGGCCAGCCCTTAAGCACAGCACTTTTCTGACTGACTGGTAATGGGAAATCTCTTTAGGGGAATATTCATGCTGGTCCCACAGGCTCCTGAGGTACCACTGAATCTTCCATATATATAATCCTGTACAGGGGGATTAGACTTGATGACGTGACACTCAGTGCCTTTAGAAGTACTCTCAGTTTAGTTGACTTTCCTATGAGGTTTCATAATGAAACAGTTTATTAGCATCATCTTGTCTTTGAGAGGAGGCATAATTTAATTTGATATCCTCTTCCTTTCATTCTTACTGTCTTCCTTGAACTATTTCCTTTGCCTATACAGGCCTACCATCATATGCTTCCTGTAAAAAAGAAGGGATACTAAATTGGCTAATTCTAAAATACCATGGTATGAAAAATGAACAATTCTTCTGCAGACTGCATGCTTTCCTGCTTCTCCTCCACTTGCTTAAAAAATGTAGGGAGAGGACTACAGACATTTTCTTTGCCTACAGGTTCATTCAACAGTTGCCTCTTAGCATCCTGGGTGCACACTGTATTCTTAACCATTTGGGTCTCCTGATATCTACTTCAATGGCATCCACTATGAAACAAATATCTGTTGTAAAACAAAATACTTTTAGCCAAGCCCTCTGTCCAACTTAAAAAGACCTACTGATACTGTAAAAAGTTTGGCAATTAACAGTTCAAATCTCAAACGTGGACATATTGTAAGCATGTTTATTAAATTACTTGGGAGAATACTGGGCACTCGTACCAGTTTTGATCCCCTGGTGGTCACCCACACACAAAATTACTGGGCATGTCACTAGGGTTTTGCTTAGTAACTTGCACTGTCATTGCACTCTACAAAAAGGTCAGACATTTTGGATGTAGGGGACTGGGAGTCTTGTTCTAGTGAGGCAATATCAAAAACATCACTCAATGCTTGCAATAAATGGGATGACAGAAGTTTCTGGGTCTGCAGTCCCTTAGAGTTCAAATCAGACTAGTGGTGAGCGCCTTTACTCCCTAGTTAAAATGTTCCCTTATAGATTAATCATCTCCCAGAAGGGAATGCAAAGAAACTGTGTCAGTGTCATTAGTATTACAATCCAAGGGAGAATGGATATGTTTCACATTAGCCAAATCCTCTCTTCTGTATATGAATCTGCTGACCATTGTGGGGAAGGGATCTTCCTTCCTTATGTTATGGAGTAGACCCTGACCCTGACAGCAGAAGATGTTGTGCCAGAATTACTTAGGCTCTTTGTCAGGTCACTAAATACCTCTCTACAAAAAAAAACTGCAAGCTGTGCAAAAGAAGCAGATGCCAGTCCAACTGATGTCTAGGAATCAGCTGTTTAAGTCTTAGGCAACAGATGGGCAGGAGGGCTCAACAGTCACAGCAACAAGCCGACAAGTGGGAGTGAACATCTACATTTAACTAGAAATCCACTAAAATGTAGGAAACTCTGGTGAAGTTGTTGGCTGAGAAGGGAAAGTCTCTCAATGATCCTCACAAGGAAGGCCTGCAAATTCCGAACATGTCTAAGCCTAAGAGCCAGTATCCAGCTGTGAGACAGTTACTAAGCTCTCTGAGACTTGGGTTTCACCTGGAGGAACTAATCTGATGTTTGTCTTTGAAGGGGCTAACACAGATAAAGCAACGATCTTGGTATGTACCTAGGCTGTGTGGTCCCCACATATACAAGTTTCTCTGGGACCAAAATCTTCAGATCTAAGTGGAATTGGTGATGCCTCTATGGTAATTAGTTCTTATAAATTCTCTTGTTAAGACCTTTCTAAGACTTTACAGCTTATGACAGTCTTTATGGCTTTTGATATGTCATTTCTTAGAAATTCCTTAATTTTTTCCTGCATTTGGAATGTAGAAGATTTATCTGCTTCGGATGATGGTGGCCCACCCCTTATTCTAGCATTAACAACTTCCTATGATCTAGGAAACTGAGATCTATAGTCTACTTAAGCAGTGTGTTTTTGTTAAAAGGTTTACAAATTTCACAGTTAATTACAACATGGTCTTTCCTGAGACAAAATATGAACTACAAATGGTACTCCATGAAAGGAATCCCATCTTAAAATAGGCACATTAGGTGATTTTGGCTTTGAAAATCATCAGCCAGTAAAAAATCTCCAAAATAATGAAATTTATGAAAAATGCATTTGTTCAACTACAATAATGCAATAGTTACTAAAAGTAAGAGCCCAACAGGGTACAGGATTCTCTTGAAGCTTTACCTGGAAATGATTGAAAGACTCTTAACATGAGAAACGGCTATTCAGAGTTATGGCAGCAGTTACGTTATTAGCACCATTAGCCTGACACAGGAGTAACAGACTTTGAAATAAGATATTTGGTCACTTAAGTATTATCAAGTTACCGAAATCCAAATAACCAGCTGACATCCTTGGAGTGGGAGTTAATCCTGTACTGGGTTCATCTCACTGTTCCTAATGCCTGACCTGTGGACTGATGCCAGCCTGTACCTGTCCCATATATTAACACACAATGGCAATTATTCTCGCTGTGAAGATTTCTCACTGATTTTTTGCTGTCATGCTGTATATGGGTAAAGATGTGCACATCACTGATGGACACAGGATGAGATCATACAAGCACAACACCTTTACAGTTCTGCAGGCATCTCATAGGTTCATAGGTGTGTACTAGGCTAATGGCCCTGGGGCCTTTACAAGCCTAGCCCATAGGATTACCCTGGCATTGTGCCACCTGACCTTAGTTCCCAGTGTCTCTGTCGAGTAAAGCCGCTGGAGTGATCCCTAGGGTGAATTTTCTATTTCCCATCCACTCATCAAGATTTGTCTTGAAGACAGCCAGTGGGGTGCTCTGCTTAACATGTATGGGAAGACTATTCCATAGCATGGGCAGTCTCTGGGATATGAACCTGTCCCTCCAGCATGTTCTGTTCATTGTGGTAATGAGGTTGAAGTCTCTGGAGCATGTGGTGCGCAGGGATTGGGATTTCTTTAGATGTAGCATTTCTAACAGAGCTGGGTCAGTCATAGCTTTGTAAGTCAGGCAGAGATCGCCCCTAAGTAGGCGATATGAGACAGAGAATAATTGGAGTTTTTTTAGTCTGTCCATATAGGACAAATGTTTAAGGGCTAGGATCCTCTTTGTGAGGTACTTTTGTGGTGTTTCCAGTTGTTGCAGATGTCTAGTGAGGTATATGCCAAATGTGGCATTGTACTCAATGATTGGCCTAATGAGGGAAGAGTAGAGGGAAACAATGACCTCTTTCTTCCTGGATGCAAAACCCTTAGTAATGAGATGTGCCACATAGAAGGACTTTCTGACCACAGTGGCAATATGGTGGTCAAAAGAGGGGTTGCTATCAACCTGTGTTCCCAGATCTCTTACAACACCTTCTGCGTTCAGTGGACTACCATCGATGTGGTAATTCAAGGGAATCAGGTTTTTCCCAAGGGGGATGACGACACATTTGTTGGCATTCAGCTTAAGGGGTCACGGTTCTGACACCAGTCACTGGTCTCAGTGAGGCCTTTGTCAGATGTCAACATTACTTGGAGAGTTAATAATAGCTCCCAACTTGCAATCGTCTGCGAACTTTGTCAGCCAGAGTACCTTCGTGTTGGTTTGGACTTCAGAGAAGTAGATACCAAACAGGACAGGACCAAAGACCGAACCCTGTGGGACTCCACTCATGACTGGTCGGCAGTCTGACTTGGAGTCAGCTACTTTCACACTGTGGGTTTTATCTGTGAGCCAGTTTGCAACCCACCTAGTGATATAGGGGTTGATGCCTAGCTTAGTGAGTTTTTCTATGATTCCTGAGTGGGGAATGGTATCAAAGAACTTGGCCAGATCAAGGTAGGCTGTATAAACCACCTTGCCTTCATCCACAGCTCTGGTGACTGACTCAAAGAAGCTGACCAAGTTGTGCAGGCATGATCTACCCTTCATAAAACCAAACTGTGTAGGATCCAGAGTTTGGAGCTCCCTATATCCTTGTTTATTACGTCCATGATGATGCGTTCATAGGTTCATGTGTAGGTACTAGGCTATTGGCCCCAGGGCCTATACAAGCCTAGCCATAAATATTCCCTGGTTTTAGCCACCCAAAAATTTACTTACCTGTGCCCCTACCAGGTTCCACAGCTTTGCATATCAGACTCGTCAGGCTAATAGGGGCGATAGGTCCTAGGGTCTGTAGTCGCTCCTCCTTTGTGGAGAGGGATGACTGTAGCAGTGCCCCACTTGGTAGGGACAAAGCCTAAAGTGAGGCTGTGATTGAACAGGACACACAGGTGAGGTGCCAGTTCACTATGTAGTTCATGTAGAACACAGCTAAGGATATTGTCAGGTCCCATACAAGCTGTATTCTTGGCCTTGGACAGTGCTGTTTTAACTTGTGCAGCAGTAATACTGGGTGCCTGGCAATCTACTGGTATTGTGACTGGTCCCTTGGGGGGGAGGGGTAAAGTTGGCACTGAAATCTGTTGGCCAGTATACTGGCAATATCTGTTGGTTCAGTATAGGAGGTACCACTGTGCTGTAGCTCAGAACAAATCTGGATATTGCCATGGAGATTCTTTACATAACTATAGAAGGCCTTGTGGTTTTCTTTACTATCTGCTGCAATTCTATTTTCATAGCTAGCTTTAGAGGTTTTGAGAAGGCATCTCAACTTTTTACTGAGGCTGATAAGGGAGTTTTTCCAGTCTTGGGACTTCACCTTATTCCACATCAGTTTCCTCCTCTTGTTGTAGACTTTGTTTATGGCAGAAGACCACCAGATTGGCTTCCTTTTTTTGGAGGAGAGCATCTTGGTTCTGTTGGGTATGGTGAGATCCATGCATTTGTGCACATGTTCGTACAGTGCACTAGTGTATGATTCCGCGGTCATGCAACTGATCTCCATTTGCATGGGTGCCATGAAGTTAGCCATCTTTGCTTTTAGGAGCCCAAAGTTAGCTTTGGAGAAGTTTTTCATGGTGGTTACCTTTGTGGGTGGGGGGGTGGATTTCCAAGGTAATTAGTTTGTCATCGGATCTAACCAGGGAGGAGTTGACTATTGCTGTAGAGCAACGGTCTCCCAGGTTAGTAATGACCAAATCAAGGATGTTGCTACCTCTAGTGGGGATAGGAACGAGCTGGTCCAGGGCATTGGAATTAATGAAATCCAAGAAACGTTAGGCAAGTGTTTTGGCACATGAGTAGTTTTCCCAGTAATGTACGGGTAGTTGAAGTCACCCAGTATGACAGTGTTAGGCTGGACCCTAATAGTCTGCAGGGTGCTTAGGAATGTGGAGTGTGGAGCTTGGGACATGATTGGGGACCTACAGCAGGCTACGCCCTGAACTGCTGTCTTACCCAATGTTAGCTGCACCTGAAGTACCTCAGATGAGTTATGTTGGGCTATTAGTCTGGAGATGGGGGCATCCTTTATGAATTTGGAAACACCACCACCTTTGGAGCTTCGGTCCAAGTTCTGGGGCCGAAAGGTGTGGAATGAGTTACAGCCTGGTAGTGCAGGGGTGCTTTCTGCTGCCTTGAACCAGGTCTCTGTTATGCACAAATGTTGATGTTCTCCATTGTAAGGAGTGTTTCGATTGAGCGCATTTTGATATTCAGAATTCTAGCATTGAGCAGCATGACCCTCATATTGTAGTTGTTTGTAGCGGTTACAGTGGTAATTTGGTTTTTGGAACACCACCTAAAAAAGGCACTGTAGGGGTGGGAAGAGCCTAGGCCAGTATCCGGAAGCCCAGGGGTGACAGATGCAGGCCATCTCTGGCAAAGAATCGAGGTCTGTCAATCATGTCATCCCAGGCAGACAGATACTGGATCCCCTTAGAATGATACCTTCTCCTCTTGATCAGCTATTCCGATCTTGGCTGGAGTGCGCGTGGCTTCCAATTTGGATATATAAGTGCATCTCTCGCAAGTCTGAGTGTTGGGAGGTAAGAGGAGAGGGCTGTCAGTGTACATGAGGCAGTTGCTACATTGCCTCAGGATGCCCAAGTTCACCAGGTTAATAGGAGAAAGCGCAGGGAACTGATCTTTACACATGCCTGGAGGGGTGAGCATTAATAATAAGTTCTGGAGCTGTTTCTTTGTAGAATGTTTAGTGCTGGTAGCACTTTTGTGTCGTACAATAATTGCTACAAGAAGTCTGGTAAAGTGCTAGACTAATAAGCTGGTAAAAGTGCAGGAGAGGAGAGAACTAGTAGAGCTAAGGGAAAAATTGAAGAGCAGACTTTGGCACCGCTCAGATGTTACAAACAGTCCTGGATACAGCAAATCTGTATCTGGACTACATTTGTTACAGGGAAGGTGGGAAACAAGCGCAAACATGGGCTTTTAAACCAGAAAGTTGAAAGAGATGGAACAACTGCCCAAATGGCCAATAAACTACAATTTCTGGGCCAGAAACCACTCCTCTTGTGGTAGATTACCACTCCCACTGATAAGCTATCCTAGAAACTTCTACGAAGTTGTGCTTACAACAATAACTTAAGTGTTACTTACATAACACAGACAACTAGTCTATGTATTCTATAACAGAGCTTTTCACTCCAGGCCTCCAATATAAAAGGATTCTACCTAACCGGAGCTTGTCACATCTTGCTAACAAAATAAAATAAGCATCAAATAAATACATCATTCTTCACAGTTTACTGTCAAGTTTTCTAGAAAAATCATTTGTAGTTTGTTTGTTATTCCTGTGTCAGGTTAGCATTGCTTTTATTGTTAAGTGCTGTATCCTGCAATCTGCAGTGTAACTCTACCTGTCACCTAAAAAACAGAAGACTCTGAACTGCTTAAAGGGACTAATCACGTGTAACTATAAGAAAAAGTACTGCCAAAAGAAACAGGACATTCTTTGTCTAAAGAACAACCCTTACTATTCATACCATTTTAGCTCACAAGCACAGTTCTTACAAAATTACTCTAACATAGGGCTCTTCCATTCTGCAACAAATATTTCTAAACAACCACTGAAACAAGATATTTTGTCATTTAAGGATCATCAAGTTACCAAAATCTGAATCCATCAGTAAAATAAACAAAATGAGTTTAAGGAAAAAAATAAACAGGGAATGCTAAACAGTACAGGACTGCAAAAAGCACAAAAAAAGGTAATTTACCAACAATACTGTCAAAGAAAGCTCCTCGAAGATGCCAATCATTTTTGTCATTCAAAAATGTAATCATGTGAGACAAAAGAACATCATTGGCTTTCTGCCGACCAAAGAATACGCACAAGCGAGTGATGCCATTTTCCATCAAGGTTTGTTTAACAATATTCTCCAAGTCACTCAGAAGTGTCACTACTTTCTGTTGTACCATTTCATGGAGGGCTTGCAGTTCTGTATGAAAAACAACAAAATCATTCCTACTACAAAGTGATAATTGTTCTGAAAAAATGCCTCAATATACCCAACTTTAAAACAGATGTCTTTAAAGGACACAAAGCATAACTCCCTGACTGACTGATTCATTCATTAATTTTGCATAATTTCAATTTTTTACTGCTGATTTCTTCACTTAAGATATGCATTAGTGATAGACAGAAACATTCTATCTTACAACAGGATAACATACACCATGTTTTTCTAAAAAAACTGACTGGATTTGTCAACCTCTGATATTTTTACGGGAAAGGTCTTGGAAAGCAAAGAAAGAAAGAAATTAAATGATATACTTGAACACCATTAAAGGAAGAATTTTAACAAACACTCTTGTAAAAGTGTAATGTGGGTCCTTTTATTCATTGTACATACTGTGCCAGCTGTCATCTTCATGTCACGGTTTTAACAGGTGAACATTTGCCTTTTGTGAGAAGATATCAGTTTCATGCAAGTGGAACATGGCAGCTAGTAGATCTGAGCAACTAAATAGAACTGGCATTACCTAATGCAATATTCAATTATACAGCAAAATAATTTTCACGCTGCATCTAATACTTACTAAATGATTCTGCACAATGTAACTGGCTAACAGGCAGTATGTGCAATAAAAGGAAGAAACAAAGCAAAAAAGGGGTACTGAAAGAAGGTATGTGTATCACTGCAACAGTCTCTGTTTCACTGGTGTAGCCATGGAACTTAATTTCCAAAATTGTTAAATTAAACTTTAAAGAAGAATGCATCAATATAGTAATAATTTAAATCTGGGGCCACACACTTAGCAAAGCATGGTGGACCGATGCATTTTCTTTAGCCACCTCTTTCGCACTGTGACAGCAAACACAAGTCTTATGTGGCTCTCTATAAAACTGATAGCAGTGGCTGCCACATTCATTTTTTCATAGCGAGAAATCTATACTGCATATGAGGCAGGCTTGTGGAAAAAAAGGGAGTAAGCCTGGGAATTATGACAATGCACAGATATGCAAGCTCTTCAAATATTAATAGAAAGTACTTAAAACTAACAGACACCAACTACTGTGGTTCTGAATCAAACTGAAATCCCACAAAAGAGTAGAAGGGAGAGCATTCTTAAAACAAATACTAGCTTTATGTGACCTGACATGTTTTACACTGATTCTGAAACAAATGTTATGAATGTCCTTCCAACCCCATAATATGTCCATATATAAATGAATGATCATACATTTCAGACTAACATTGGCTCTTTGTACACAAATACCACTGACTGCAAAGTACTTCTTAACTTTAACACCTTTATTAGACTACCACTAAAGGTACAGGCACCCATAAATTAATATTTAATTTAATTAATACAAAAGAAAGCAAACCATGTTAACATTTTTCATTTACATACATTACATATATGCTTTCTTTCTTTGTGACATCTGTCACTCAGTTCAATATTACATAAATTATTCAATTCCTTCCTTCCCTTAAACCTCACTCCTACTCCTCCGGAACATTATTCTGCACGTAATGTTCCCATAAATTCCAATTATTTCTATATAATTTGCTCCATCCCTTTTCTAAAGATCCCACTTCCAGTTCTCTTATTTCATTTACAATATTTGATACTTCAAATATAGTTGGTTTATATTTAGATTTTTCTATTACTTGCTTTTTTGGTAGATAATAAAATCCAACTTAATAAGGCCTTACTGTGTCTAGGCAATTTAGATCATGTGTCCCAGCTTAATCATTTCTTTAGTTACAACCATTTGCACGCCAATACTTCTGATAGAGCATTCTGTAGGGTATTTTTAAAATCTGCCAACTCATTACACACTTTAAAAGCATGGTCCCAGTTACCTCTCTCTTCTCCATCACATCTCCAGCATTCGCTATCCACCTGAGGAAACATTCTTTGAAGTCTGCTTGGCGTTTGATTGCAACTAAGAAAAGATAAGAGAAAAAAGTACTGGGAATACTAGACCACCTACAGGCAGGCAAAGGCCTGATAACATAGATGAAAGGTCTCAATACCCTAACAAGGTTTGGTAGTCCCTGATAATGTCCATAATGGAATATAGTGCTGCATTTAGAAAATAAGCTATCCGTTACATTATTTTTATTTTATTATTTTTATCACACTCATATTTTAAAATCCCCTTTCACATTTATCATCCTCACTTTCCCTTGTTAAAAGGGGTCCTGCCTGTTCAGCCAAAATATCCTTATTGCTATTATGGTCTTCACTATGCCTCACCAGCTTGGGAAGTAGTGCATCTGGCAAAGCAGTGTCATACTGCAGCTGGCTAGTGAGCCAACATCTGTGTCTGGGTGGAGGAGCAAAAACCTAGACATTCCAGTTCCTCCTCAAATGCAACTACAAATCTCGAGGTGAACTGTCTACAAAGTAAGAGGATCCTCACCTCCTCCAAAAGGTAATGCTGCCCACGAGTCTCCCCCGAATTCCTAGCCTGGCTAAGAGTAAACCTCCAGATCTTTAATTTTCCATCTGGAAACAGACACCGGTCAGCTTCCAGTACATTAAACTTTCACCCTTCTCCAGATAAAAGTGAACAGGCTCATGCCTTGTCATTCCTCCCACACTGGTTCTTGCAGCAGTCAAGCCATTGACCAAATCTGACTCACTTGGGCCATCATCAGACCTTTATCCCTCAACATCACGGAAGCAACACATTTTAAGATCTTATAGGATGCTGAATGGTTCACCATCCTCAAAAGGCCTTTGTATAGCAAAGAATACCTGAACATTTGTATTTTTTCCAAATAACTAGGACTTACAGCCCCTGAATTAATAAGTGACTAGGTGCTTTCCTCTATCCACAAGTAATAGTCCCTGCTGTTGCCCCTACCTAAAGTAGAAATGGAGAGGAAAATACTAATTCAGTACTGACAACGAAAAAGTGACATGATATTTTAATATATTCATACAGAAAGTTAAGAACAAACTTCTAAATTTGTGTGTAGAATGAGAAGAGTTTGTACACTGATAGAAAGCAACAATTGACAATTAGCATGCCTGGCCTGATGGCTCAGAAGAATGCAGCCCTGAACGTGACGCACATAACCAGGGTTACAGACAGGTAGTGGAGGAATACAGGGGTATGGTCTATTTGCCCATCTTGCGGGGTGGGCGATGTGGTTTTCATGTACTCCAAGGCACAAAGGGTGGTATAATTTCCTTGGTTGAGTCCTCAGAACCACTGCACATGCATGGGGGAGGGGTTCGCAGACAGCTCACTGCAGTCCAGAACATTCTTTTTAAGGGCCGTTCTCTAGGGGCTCCTGGATGCCTAAATTCCTTCCACCTCCCAATACGTTTAAAGCTATGGCAATATATTCTATAGTTTAGACTACAGCAACAGTGATTTAAATGTTGAACACTGTGCAGTTTTGTAAGTAAACCTATCATAACAGTAGGTCACTGCCGCAGTAGCCTTCACCCAGTACATTTAATTTTTTTTTTTTTTATCTATTGTCAGGCTGTGGATACAAGTATATCCCCTTGTGTATATAGTTACATTGTTTTTTATTTTATTGTTCCTCTCCTAGCATTTGACCTTTCAGGACTGTAGCCTCACTTCTTGAGGAGTGAAAGCTCTAAAGCTTTTTGGTGTCCAAAATGCCTTCTCTATGGCTCTACACTAGCCAATGGCAGTTTGAGGGCATGGAAAGTGCCCTAAAGCTTTGAAAAGTTGGCAGTGGGTCATACCCTTAGCAGGATACAACTCATACAGATTAGGCTACTGCAGCAGAGGTCTATTACAACGTCTATTGTTATGGTAAGTTTACTTACACAATTGGAGTTTTCATTTCTTTAGTTTTTTTCCAGCTCATCTGATGACTGCCCTTTACTGGGTCTACTCTATCCTTTTTTCCTGTTTGCCCTTTAGCAGGAATTCAGTCGTAGTTATAAAAAATAGGAGTTTTACAGGACACAGAGGATATTTGGTTAACAGCAAACCAAACATGCAGGTCTGACACAAGTAAAAGCCCCATGGCAGATAATAAAGTTCCTAAATGGTTTATTTCTGAACAGATGTTCTAACCTACTTACTGGGATGGGCTACATCCAACCAGTCCCCTCAAATACTTTGACATTTTCTGACTTCCCAAAGGTAAATACTACCTAATGTTAAATGTAATAGATGCACTATTCTTGAAGACATCAATCATAATGGGTTGTGTCACCACAATGCTCAGAACAGGGACACTTCTGGTAACAATCTGTACTGTACTGCACTGCATCACTAGTGAAACTACCAGACATTGTCTGGTATAAGATAACAGTTTGCTTTTAAATATCATCTTCACCAAAATGCCACTACATGTTTTTAAATTAGTCTATTTAAACTCCCTGAGTGACCAGTACCTAGTCTCTTCTGCATAATCCTTTAAGATATATAAACAAAAGCCTGCCTGTATTTAAGACCATTCTGTCCCTGAAAGTAATGAAATAACCTTACTTTGGGTAACTTGCCAGTGTCCATCAAAGAAGAGCATCCACTACCACTGGTCCTCTAATCATCATTCCATACTGTTATAAGGTCCCCTGTCAGACTATAAAGACTCAAAAGGGGGACCACTTTAATATGTCTATTACTGACCGTGTTCATAATCATTCAATACAAACATCTCCGCTCCCCTCGACTTTTTTTTTTTTTTACCAGGAGAAACATTTAAGATGAAGCACAAGAGGGGGACAGAAGGGATGCAGCCTACACCTCAGCAGTGATCGCCATGCTTGAGCACCTACTGTCACAGTGAGTTACACACACAACTGTATTTTGGCCATCATAGAGATCATTGCTGCAGTAAGAATCTTTATCCATGGAAAGAGTACTAAGCAGTGATATGATTCCCATGAGGAAATGGTTGTCACAACACTGCAGTGGCAAACATCACCTTCCTCCAAGATTGTACCTCCAACTTAATACTGTCTATGAAAAAGTCAGAACAAAAGTCCAAGTGGTATCCTCAAAAGAAAGCTAATGAGGCAATTGTGCTCTCAGTGGAACCCCCAAGGATTTCACGACTGAAAGCAAAAAGTAAT